>NW_020861578.1:0-45242 GCF_003713205.1 Coffea eugenioides
TAAAAGAAGCATATTCAACATAAAAACTACATAAAAGAAGCCAAAATAACATGAAAAAATTTATACCAATTCAAATGAACATTTACTTCCATTTCTTTGTCATTACCTTCTCCCCATTCTTATCATTTCTTCAGTCTAAAATTTTAGAGAATATATTCAAAGATAAAAGAATAAGAGATTATTTTATTAGTTGGCTTAGAAATTTTTTTCTTATCTTTTTATTCTAGTTTGTAATTTACCACATAAATTAGATTTCAGAGGCAACCAATAAATCAAAATAAGTTTTCTCTTACATGTTCAAATATTTCTTATAGCTCTAGAAGAAAAAGTGATAATAACTAAAATGCCAACATCCTCCATGTTTTGAAGGCTACTTTAGTTGTAAAAAACAATAAATTAACAAGAAATAAACCTTGGAAAATGGGTTATTGCGAGTGTAAAAAAACTACCTACTTTTTACTCATAGTTCCCCTTCTTTATTTTCTTTTGTATGTGTTCATTCTATATTTTACTTACTCCTCTTTCACCTTTTTTTATTTTTTTTATTTTTCATTCCTCTTTCACTTATTAACCAAGAGTCTTAACTTTATTTGTAAATTTTCATAATGGTTTAGTTCAACGGCAGAAGATTGAGGTCAAGCAGAATTTCACAGGTGCCAATGTGAAAATTACCAATATTGGACATGGAGTATGAGACTATTGAGAAAAAAACATTAAGGAAGTGAAGGACATTATAAGAACAACCAAAAATTTGAAAACTAAAAGTGTTATCAAGCCAAAATTTTAGTTCAATGGCATCATTAATCCGGCAAAATCTTCAGCTGACTCGTGCCACCAACCCTGTGAGACAATGTATCACAGACATGATGAAACCAACATTTTGTCTCAGAGGATTCACAAGTCCAGTTAAGTATTGACCACATTAAGCATCCAGCCACACCATGGATTGTTTTTATTAAGGTAAGGAAAATAGCAAACCCTGTGATTGTGGAAGTTGTAGAAGCTTTTCAACCATTAATCATACTATAGAAATGAGTCAAATAAATGGTTAGCCTAAAAAAAAAATATAACATTATTACTTTTTTTTCTTTTTATTACCCCTGAAATTTAGGTATATCAAGCCCTTATTATATAAACACTTGTACGACTGTATAAAATTTCATGCCATGGCGAGTAACTATTCGAATTCGTGTGTATATTTGTAACTTTCAAAATTAGTGAAATACTTCTATAATTCACAAACTAACCATCCACAAAGACAATTCTTAGTTTTGTACGTTGGTTGGTATAGGAAGTTTCTATTACCAGCTCTTCTATCATCAGCCACGGATTTAAGGGGGGGCTGGTGGGGGCTTAAGCCCCCCCCAAGCCGCCGGAAAACCCCCTATATATAGGGGATTGATTTCTGGCTCCGTCCCTGGGTGGAGTGATGAAATCTGCGGTCTATCTGCGTAACCATTTCTTCTTGTGGTTTGAAGCCCTCTGTGACTCTGAATTTGTTATCATCAAGCTGCAAAACTGCAAGCGAAGGAGGAGAGTCTTCCTGCTGGATTTGTTTCGTACGTATACTTCATGATCCGGTCGTGATGACCACTTATCATCGCCCGCATCGCTTACTTTATGAGAGGATAGCTATAATTATAAATTTGTTTTTTACATTGTTTGATGCTTCACACAAGAAATATAATGATCATAAAATTATTGCATATTACGTTATCTTTCCATCTAACATTGCATAAAGTAAAGTTGGCATATCAAAAGAACTCTTGAAGGCTTAACTTTGAATATTGTCAAGACTGATTTGCGCAACAAAATGGGAGACGAGTGGATGAATGACTGTCTGGTTGTATACATCGAGAAGGATATTTTTGCAACAATTGAAAATGAGCAAATATTGCAGCGTTTTCAACGGATGAAAACTCGCAGAATGCAATTACCTCCTCTTCGTTATTCGAGTGCAACAACTACCAATACTTCAAGTGTTAATCAATAACAAATTTTTGGGTATGTATAATTATATGTTTTTATTATTTTTATAATTATTGATTCTAAATTTTACTTATTAAATATATTTATTTCGTCACAAAAAAAAAATTTTAATACACTTCAGCCCCCTCAAAAATAAATTTCTGGCTCCGTCCCTGTCTATCATGATACATTGACATACTTTGTATTTGGTCACATCAAACCAATCTTTCCAAGTAATATCAAAATGGTTAAAGCATCATTGCTTTTTACCTTAATTTTCTAACTTGTGGAGGGGGAAGGATGAGTTAGCAAGTGGTTTCTTCTTTATCGTCCAAACAACAAATTTTAACCCTAAACAAAAATCATGTGGCCCATCTATCACCTAAAATAATTGCGCACAAACTTAGTGGAAAGCCTTCATGTTGCATATTTTATTGTCTGCCCTAGAATTTCTTCAACCTACTTTGGTACGTCACTACCAACAAGCTAGGCCATAAATTCTAAACTCCAACAAAGGCTATACAAGAAAGAAAGCAAAACCCCAACTACCAGAATTTTCATCAGTGGAGATATGGCTGGAGAATGCACTGAAACAACCCCTTTAGCTACCACTTCCTCTATACATAATTGGTGGCCTCAGCATCATCTTCATGGTTCTTCTGTATCTTCTTGGAGCACCAATAACTATCCTAATTGGCAGTACTCTGAACTTAACAACAATTCTGAGTCCTCTGGAGACGAAAGTGTTTCCATTTCCACATCTTTCACCAATGCTTCTAATCATTCCGGTTTGACTGTCGAATCCTCAAGAATAGTACTGGTTGATGGTGCTTCAGCCCATGAATTCGTTGGAGAAACAGTTCCTGATGGTCACCTCTGGAACCATGTTCTCATGTAAGTTTATGTGTTCAACTATGTGTCTATCACGTCCCTTTGCCATAGCTAGCATCTATTTTTTTTCTTTTGTCTGTGTAAAAATGTTAATTTCGTGGTAGAGCACCAAGTAGCTCGAGATCGATCCTGACAATCGAATCTAGTTTGTTAGATTTCAGTGGCACTAGTTCCAAAAAACAAATTTGTATCAAAGAAAGTAGATAATGTTTCTTTTTCAAAGTTGGCACACTTAGGGGCTGCTGTTCTTTTATTATTATTTTGTCTCTTTAATTTTCTTGTGCTCTCTTCATAAGCACACAAAGTGACTCTATATATCCGAACTTTTTGAAAAAGTTTTATTGCTGGTCAGAATTTTTTTGGAGACAATCAGCTTTGAATGATCCAATTTTTGAGTTGGAATTCCCAAATTTGTTAGGAAATAAATATTACTTAAGCCGTACAAAAGATGAGCAATTAGTGTAGATTACTACACACGCAAGATGTAATTAAAAAAAAAAAAAGAACTTGAAATTTATATAGATCCCAACACCACATTAATGCTTTTATTAGTATATTTTGTGTGAACTGAATTAAAGGGTAAAATAATTATCAGATCCTGTAATTAATTAAAGCAACAAATATGAACTAATATCACTTTGCACCATCCAAATATTCATGCTAAACTTCTTTTTGATCCAAAGTGGGAATTTAATTCTTGGGGTTTTATATATTAACTTTTATTTATTTGGAATGCTTCCTTTCACAAGTCTCAATTGCAACTATAATTGTTCAAATAAATTTTGCAGAGGTGGCGGCAACAACGGAGACTTGCCTAACAGTGAAAATTTTGGAGAACAATTACTCAATGATTTGCCACCAAAGAGCATTTCAAATGGAATGTTTGATCCTGCATGTGACTACACCAAAAAGATTGACAATAGTTGGCTATCCTCAAGTATGGGACCTTTCAACTTTGAGAAACAACTCAATACCCCTAAGTTGTCAAACTTTGTTGGAAACTGGTCTATACCATCCCAAGATGAGCACATGAATCAACAGTTTGAGCCCCGGCAGAGCGATATAGGAACCCTTAACTCCATGATTAAGGAACCCTTTTCTGATCTTGGTCCGGGGAAGCGAAGTATGGATAGAATTATGGGTTCAATCTCATGTTTTGGTCATGATATGAAAATGGTGGAGGAATATGGAAGGTCATTTGACAGTTACAAGGTTGGGGACCCTAATGCTTTGGGTAGCACAATTTTGGGAGATAAGCGCAAATACTCTCTTGAATTGCCAAATATTCGTCCTTGCTCCAATTCAAGAAGTTTAACTGAAGCTCTTTCCCCTGTTGGTCATCTAAGCAGGCCACTGCTTGATACTAACCTATCTAAGCCCATCCTTAAAACCCTAGACTTATCAGGCTTCAAGAAGCAGGTCTTCCAGACTTCTCCAGTAAGTTGATCTCTCTATCTCTTTTGTACTTGAATTTTCTTCATTTTTAATTTAGACACTACGTTCAAAATTGACAGGATTTTGACCTTTTTTGCAAATTTTGTAGCTGTGATAGTTTAGTGCAATTTAAATATTTTTTTATCACTCTTTTTGACAAATATATTTGTGAAATAAAAAGATGATTAAAAAGTATAGAAACCATGTACACAAATGGGTTTGATGTCTACTTGGCTATCTACTGACTTCTTAGTCGCCTCATTTGTTTTCAATCTTTTTCTTTTCAATTACAAAGTTCCCAACTCCAATATCAACAATCAGCACACTTGCAAGAAACAATAGAACGACACAGGCACTGCTGAGTGGAGGAAAGAAGAAAAGATCCGAAGAGAATCCGGAGACAGTCATGAAGAAGGCTAAACAGGAAGGCAGTACAATCTCAACCACAAAGGTACAAGTAAATGTTTATTTGGTCGGGTAAGAGAACTTGGAGTTTAATTCCTTAACACTCACAAACTTGTATTCGTACAGTTGCAGGTTCCAAAAGCAAAGCTGGCAGATAAGATCACTGCCCTCCAACAAATTGTATCACCATTTGGAAAGGTTAGAAACATAATTTACTTAAGATTTACAAGGGGTACAACTCTGTTGAAATTTTGGTTCAAGTTTGTTTTTGTTTTTTTAAATGTTACATTTCAACTATACAGTCCTTAAAATTGTTTAATTGACGTTTAAATTGTTTAATTGGTTCAAGTTTGTTTAAATGGTTTTTATCAATATTCTCAGCAAAAAGTGACACTAGCATTTTTTGGTGGTTAAGTATTAGATCTGCTGTACGAGCTGAATAAATATACTGTTTAGTACCAACATTGTTGTTAACTACAGTCGCAATGTGTAAACTTGTTCCATTTCATTGAGTTCTTGAACGTTTTGAAGCATACTTATTTAGTCAACAACACTTCTCGAGTGTACCATATGCACTGAAGGGATAGCACCCCATTAAAATCTGATTGGAATCCTGATATAGGATTATTTTAAAGCCCAATTGGATATTTTAGGAAAATATATATCTAATAAAAATAGGAATGTCTTCCAAAAATTGAGAACTTACAGCATAGCTAAGTCTTTATGAATCACAAAACATGGAATATTACATGTAATACATCTTCTAAGATAACCTTTTTTTTTCTGTTAATCGTTAGACTGACACAGCATCCGTACTATGGGAAGCAATTGGATATATAAGGTTTCTTCAAGAGCAAATACAGGTAAGACCTCGCCCTTACGGATATTCTGATGCTTTAAAAGAAGAAGATTTTGTGAACTTTACTTAT
This sequence comes from Coffea eugenioides, assembly GCF_003713205.1. Lineage (NCBI taxonomy): Eukaryota > Viridiplantae > Streptophyta > Magnoliopsida > Gentianales > Rubiaceae > Coffea > Coffea eugenioides. The sequence goes on from NW_020861578.1 coordinate 5,628, forward strand.
TTTTTAAGCATATTGTTGGAATAATTTTTTTAAAAAAAAAAACTATTAGAATGAATTCATGGTTTCTAGGAGTTAGAAAAAATAAAATGAAGAAAGATGTTCTGTGTTGTATAAATTACGTATTTTTATTTTTTATTAGAATTTTCCTTTAAAACAATGTTGTTCTGTGCAGCTGTTGAGCAGTCCTTATATGAAGGGCAATTCGAGTAAGGTTAGTAAAAGAACCGATTTTAATATTTCGAACTTTCTAAGAAATTTAATTACTGGTTTTCGAATTTTATTTTGTTTATGGGCACTATATTTCATGTGCTTGTTTCATTTTATACGGGAAGTATATACATGATTATTTCTAACAAGACCAATAAACTTTAATTGTCAACAACGATTTTGATAAAGGTATTAGCAATTCTGGTGATTATATTTTGACATATATGCTGAAAAGAATCATATATAAAAAAAAAAAACTAAAAGTGACGTCAAAGAAGAATCCTCTAGTTCTAGAAGTATAAAGAGAACTGCATTTTGTGCTTATAGTCAAGTCAATAAACAGAGTGTAGTTCTAAGTGGAAACGTATTACTTTATCATTAATCTCCATTTTTTTCCCACTTTGGGAAGATTGTGTCTTTTTCTTTTAAAATCTTTTAGACATTTGATAAAGGGCTATTCTTGTCTTTCTATACAAATCAACAAAATAAAAATCTGCATACTGAATTTCTAAGCAACCTTAAGAAAAATAATTTTACACTGAACGCACAGAAATTTCAGTAGGCAGACAAAAGCAAAAAAAAAAAAAAACTAAATTTATGTCACAGGAGTCATAGAACGATGCCAAATGCCCTTTGTTTACATGTATTATGAATATGGGATTAGCTCATCTGAAACTAATATATACCAGAAAAAGCAATAATCTTTGTTCTTTTATATTTATCATTCTGCAGGACCTTTGGGGAGGATTGGACAGAAATGATAGTGGAGAGGCAAAGCTGGATTTAAAGAATCGAGGACTTTGTCTTGTTCCTATTTCAGGCACACCTCAAGCCTGTCGTGAGAACGCTGGTTCTGACTACTTGACTCCAATGTATCGAGGATGTCTATATAGATGAAATGGGACACCATTTATAAAGTGTAGAAGTACTTTTTATTATAATTATGGATTCATGTTTCTTACACTATCAATATATCTATTATCTTAATTTGAATTTGACGCATATGTAGTGTAGCATCTATCTAGATGCAATAATACATACATTGTAAGTATATAAAGGATTTATCTCAAAAATAAGTTGCTAAACGAATTGATAAGTTATAGGGATAATTTCATAAACCTCCTTTAAGGTTTTCGACAATTATAGGATGCTCCCCTTTAATTTTAAAAATTACAGTTGCCTCCCTAATTACTTGAACTACATTCATAACATAATTAGCCGGTTAGGCTAAATTTTTCTGTAAAAATCTTAAATTACCCTTTTTGTAAAACGAAAAAAGAAGGAAAAAAAAAAGATTCTATTGAGTGCTTTCTTCAACTGGCCTACATAGCAAAGAGACTATTACCATTAGGCAACCAAATTTTCTAACCCAATCCAATTTTTCTCCCAAAAACACGCCAGTCCAAGTAATTGTGGCAGCCTAAATCTATTATCTCTTCCTTCTTTACTCCTTCAATCTTGCACCGAAACTTCATCAAAGTTCAACTTTCAATGCTTGCCTACAAGGCAAGAAGTAACATCAATAGATAAACCAATTCCACATCCTATATCCTCTTATCTTTCTCTCTGAATCCACAATCAATTGGCATGCGTACGACCTCCTTTTCTTTCTTTTTAAACCCAATTCTTAATGCCTATTATCCACCTCATAAAGGACCCAACACTTGATCTTTTACAGCACCCCATTCAATCATATATACTCAACCAAAAAAAACTGCTAATGCAGCATCAGTGGTGCTAGGATTTGACCTCAAGAAAGAAAAGAAAATGAACAATCTCCAACCAAATCCGCCCACAATCAACATGACCCAAAATTTGAGAGAGAGGGAGAGAGGGAGAGACGCAGAGGGAAGATAATAAAGGAGAGGGAAAGAGAGCAATGGAGTCAAGAAAGACACTAGTAAACACCAAAAGATTAGAGGTAGAGGGATGGTGGAAGGAAGTTTGACATAGAAGAAGGGAAGAAGGGAGGGGACGCAAGAGGAGGAGCTGGGAGGGCATGAGGAGGGAGAGAGCGGCATGTAAGAGAAAGAATTAGTTTTTATTTTGATTCGTCAGTTTTCATTTTTAGTAAATGTTGCTAGGTATTTTTGGAGGTGTAGTAGAGTACTTTTGCACCAATAAGAGAGGTGTGTGTAATTTTAAAAAATTAGAAGGAAACTTCGTGAAATTGTGAAATTGTCAGATACGTCAAGGGAGGTTTCTGAGATTATCCCCAAGTTATATTTACCATGCACGCCAAACTATTTGAAAGCAAGGTAGATAGCTTTAAATGGTTGCTTAAGCATCTGCCACATATAGGAGTGCTTCCCCATTTTATAGATGGTTGTTTTGAGTATTGTGAGGAAAGAAAAATCCTAAAACAAGGTTATGTTGAAAAGTTCTGTGACTAATCTTTCCTTGTTATTTAGCAGAAATAGCCCCATGTGAACTGATATTGTGCGCACAACACAAGCAGATTAAATATATAGATAATTAAATTTTGGCCAAAGAGGGACACACAGTGGAAATGTGGTCTATTTTCATCAGATTTCTTTCTGAAGGACCATTTCATCCCGGGAACAAATTGTTTTGTTGGTTTTGAGATGTGAGCTCGTTTGGCACAGGAGTCGTTATATCCAGAAATTAAAGAATGACAATTTACAAAACTAAATAATTTACGGGCAAGTTGAGCACCATGTAGAACTTAAATTTCCTTCCTAAGCTGTTGGTTGAGTCTTTATACTTGTGTGCAAGTGTTCAAGCCCACACCCTTCTAATTTAGACGAGTCTTTTCCATATAATTCCTTAAGCAACCGAATTAGGCTCTTCCTTTTCATTATAATTTGACTTTTGCAAACTGAATTAGCAAAACAGTCCAATGAGAAATGCTTTATGGAGTGCTTTGTTATTTATATTCCAACAAGATTGAGATTGATTAGTGCATTTGGACAACTATTAATTAGCATATTTAGGAAGTTAGACACATTTTAAAATATTAGTTTGGCACTTAAATTGACTTCTTAAACATGATATTTTTATAAAGATGGCATACAGTTAATAAATTTTCATTGAAATGTTTGCTTGGGAAGTAAGTTTTGCCTCATTAATAGGCTTCTTTCTTCTAATGTTTCCTTTTGTCTCTCTATGTATTCAAGGCATACAAATAAAGGTATATATATATATATTTGTACAATAATCAGAAAAATCTCTTACTTCTTCCTGTTAATTGAAGACTATTATTGTAAATTGAACGGTGGATCCTTGGTTACATCTCTAGTAAATTCAACTTTTTTTTAAAAATAAGTATTTTATTAGAGTTTCCCCTTATAAATAGACGAATCTCCCTGCTACCAAACCCAAATTCAAGAAAAATATCACATGCTATCAAGCAACTGGTACGAGTGCACCATCTCCTGTCCATGCGAATTTCCCCTCGCATCTGTCTTGGAATTGCCCTTTCCTGATTGTTCTACTACAATAAACGGAGCCTAGGCCAGTTACGCAGACGGTTTTTTAAGAAATCGGAGAGAGGGAAGACCTAATTTATTTAACCTGACTGCCCCTCTTGCCAGCTGTGGCAGGCAACTTGATTGATAATAAACCCTAATCGGTTCAAGTGTGAAAGAAACGTACAAAAAAAAAAACTTCCTTGAGTCTTATCAAAAAAACGTTGTGAAAGAACAAACAATATAAACTTTTCCACACTTATCAGAGCACAAAAAATAAATAAACAAATAAATAAACTTTGTGTGTTGGCTCACATGACACATACAAACACAACATATTTGGACACAAACAGCAAATAAATGCATATTAGTTGTAATTAGACATCAACATGTTTTATTATGCTTAGGTTTATTTTTCTTTATCCACTTTATATTATGAATTCAATTAACTTAAGAGACGATTTTGGAGAGGAAAAAAATTAACGCACCATTAGGTTTTAGAATTAAAATTAAGTTTATAATATGTGTCATTGCACTAATATTTTTAAACTTCATTTATGGGCTTGATAATTTGTATATTTCTCATATAGCAGGAACATAGGAAAAAAAAAATACGAGCTATAAGATTTACATGTTTGACAGAAATGAGGTTGCATATACGAGTACTCTAAGATGTTGAACAACTTCATGGAACGAACAAGGGGAATGTGTTTTTTTTTTTAGTTCCTTTCTTCTGTGCCACCTAATCCATGCCTCCCCCAAGAGAATGTTGAATAAGTAAAAAAAATCAAAACCACACAAAATAAGAATTTACTGAACCAAAAAAGGGGGACAAGATTTAGCAACATTCTGTAATAAGACTTCACTGAGAAATAAAATATTTTAAGTGTTTATTCAAGTTAAAAGGAATAAAATTCTAGACCATGCATAACCAAATTGTTCGTATGTCAAATATCTAATTGTGTCTTGACGTAAAATGGGGAAAAAAGGTATATCAGGGAAGATCCAATACCTAAGAATTAAAGGCTTTTCATCGTAATGCTGTTTAGATGGTTTAATAGTATTATAGCGAAACAAGATTAGTTTTAAGTATTCTCAACAAATTTGCAATATCATCTTTATTAAATTTTTAGGAGACTATGATGATTCAAGTACATATGCTTAAATTAGACAACCTTTATATACGTGCATTATAGTAATAATTTAACGATTAAGTTTGATATTGATGTCTAATTTTTTTGACTTGAAATTATGTACTATCTACGTTATCTATACCATTAATCTTCTACACGAATGCTTGTATTTTGAAGTTAGACCACCACGCATGTATACTTCGTAGTGAGATCTTCATTGACATGAAAGACTTCAAATATTCAATGATGGTTCTTGAATACCTATTTGCTTTAGAAATAAAAAATAAACAAAGATTTCGAGTACTAATGATTTTTTGACATATACAACATAATGTTGTAAATGTACAAATGAGATGGGAAAGCTGTTTCATTTGAAGTGGTCAGCATATTCATATTGAATCACCCAAGGAGCTATTGGCAAAATCAATTTTACTGCCTAATATTAAATTTAATTTTTGTTAAACGTCTTGATTTTATCATTGATTTCTCATCAAAAGATTTTATAACTTTAAAAAAATGTGAATTATCAAATAACCATTAATTAAAAATATTTGAATCTTGTATGTCATAGTCCTCATGTATTCTACTGGACAAGAAAGAGAACGTGTTTGGAAGTGTGATTATGTTTAAACATAGCCTCCACATGCATTCTACCACGTGCCGTATGCGGCGTCACCTCACACTTCTACAAATTTATAATTCTTTCATATCCTTCATAAGAAAGCTTCAAAAACACATTTGAAATTATATCAAAATTTTATAAGTACTATAGAATTTAAGCGGGGCAGTGGAGCCTGCGCCCCAATGTGCCCACTTGGATCCGCCACTGGCAATATAAGGCCTCACACTTCTACAAATATGCCTACTTGGGTGGAAATGATTTTTCTTCCATACTTTTGTCTCACTTAAACATTCTATATCAACCCTAAAAAAATTTGGCATTGTGTTGATAGAATAAAAGGCAGCTCTGTGTGCTATGTCTACTTTGGCATCGTATTGACAAAAACAGGTAGCTCTTGTTGCTGTAACTGTGAGTTCTTGCGTCAAAAAAGGCAAATCTAAAAAACATGGAGATCAAGCTGTACATAGTCTTAGAGGATTAGTCTAGTGGAAAGGTTGAGATATCTCTAAGTTAAAAAAAAAAAAAAAGGAGATTGCATTGAAAACGAATGATCAATGTCCTTTAAGCAAGAACAAATGACAATAAAATTGCTTTAAGTCAAATTTTGTTAGGTAGTTTCTTCCCTTAAATATAAATGATACATTCGGGTGCAGAACCCATTAATTATGCATATTGTGTGATTTGGGTGGGTAGCCAGTTGTCTAGTTACTTGGAAATGATCAATCATGCAGATCTGCCGCTTTGAGTTAATCAGTGTCAAATATTCTATTGAAGTATAAGTAAATCAAAGAAGAATATCATTATCAGTAAAATCTATACGGATATGTTTAACTGAATTTTGCTTTATTATTGGCAAGAAGGAAAAACAATTACTCGTACTACATCAAAACGTATGCTCACAAGTATTGGCATTTTTAGATGAACTGTTGTTAATTTGCATACCCATCGCTTTTAGTGGAACAATCAATCAGTTAACAAGTTCAAACATTTGTTCATTGTGTTGTGTATAAGTCAATTGATAATGTAGCATGTTAGTTTTCTTACTTTTGTTCATTATGTATAAGTTTTATTGCTGCCTGTTACATGTCAAAAGCCTTTGATTTTCTTTACAATATTATAGGAGGTACTTTTTTATGATATTTACTTGGAAAAATTAGAAGGAAAAAACACCAAGTCTTCAGGCTTGTTTGCTTAGTTTAACAAATTTAAAATGATGTTCAAGTGTGGCTTTTTTATGTACCAAATCGAATTTAGACAAATTTTTATTGAGTCGAGCATGAACTTTACATGTAAATTTCAGATTTTATGCTAATCAAGCAAAACTAGAATTACGACACATAGAATGTTGATCGTGTTTAGTTTTAGTAGTTGGCAAACTAAACTCAAACGAGCTACTGTCAAGTTGTGTTCAATTTGAGTGTTGAGTACCTTGGTTAATCTTTTAATTTTGTTGAAAAATATTCTAAGTTTTTCTTATTATTTTTTAGATTTGACCTTTGATGAATGTAGACTCAGAATCTGCTTCAACAACATGGACTTAAATTAGGGAAGGACAAAACAGTACAAAAAGTGTTGCCCTATAGACTTAAATTAGGGAACGACAAAACAGTATAAAAAGTGTTGCCCTATAGCTTATATGGATGGTTGATCGTAAAACCCAAGCATTTTATATTAGCACTTTCAAAGAAGTTTCAACCATTTGAATTAGTGGCAGAGCCAGCATATTTTTATAGTAGGGGCACAAAACAAAATAAATTCGTTTTAATTCTACTAATATAACATGACAATAACATCGGCTAGTAATAGCAAGTAGATAGATATAAAGTATGTATTTAATAACATAACATGGTGCAAAAATCTCACTAATATGTTACAAATTATCAAAGTAGAATAATTTCGTATTAGGAAACTCACTAGTGGATGAACCCATACTAATAGCGTTGGACTTGTACTTGTTGTCATCATAAGAGTGGTGAATTGTGATTTTTTACTTGATTTGTTTACGAAAAAGTTATTATCAGATTATTTATGAGCACATATATATATTTATTTTATCTGTATAAAAATTATTAGGGCATGAAGATCACTGGCTTTGGTAGTGAAGAGAATGACAAAGGAATTGCATCCGAAGTTCAGGGGGAAAAATGAAAAGCTTTCTAATGAAAAGCTTTTTTTTGGAAAGCCTAAGAACAATTGCGATGGTAAAAGAACAAAGAAAATTAATTGATGAACAATATCGTCATTTTGCACTAAACAGAGAAATGACCAGTGTTCGAGACTTTTTTGTGAGTGTCAATATCATTTGCCTAAACTTATTGTAGATCACCTAATGTTGATCTAAATGATGGTTTGTATGCTTAAAACTCTTCCAATGGACTCAGCTTTGGAAGATTTTAATTTGAAATAAGCCGCACTTGAGCCATCATCAATCGCAACGATCACTTGTCTTTTGAACAAGGGCCTGCGCTAGGAGTGGCTTGACTGATTTTCACTCAGAATCTTACTTCAAAGTCTCTTGTTCGAGTTCCAGTTGTTACCATCCTGGGTATTGGTCCGGCCCACTCTACCTAGCCGCTGCTGCTGTGGGATTAGTTGAGTGTAGACCCGAATGCCTACAGTGATAACCAAAAAAAAAAAAAAACTCTTTTAACATGGAAATTGATTGACTAAGATTCTGTTTGATAATACTGAATCTGAATAATGAAACAATTAATTTACTGAATTTTAAGCACTGAAAAGAAATATATGAATGTCTGAATTTTAATGCTAAACCTATTTATACTGTTTGATAAACATTTATAACTGAATGCTTAATAAGTTAAATTTGACAATTTTGCCCTCATATCTTTTCATCCAAAAAAGAAATAGAACCTATGTTTTAATTAGCTAAAAATGTTAAGTATGAAAATGATAATATTTATTTTTAAATCAAATTAATATAAAAGATGAATTATATTATATAAGGAGTATGGAGAAGGAGTGAAAGTAATTCAAAAGGGAGAAAAGAGAAATAGAAAATTATTAGATAGAGAATATTAGGTTGTTTAATTATATAAGAATTTTGAACATAATTAATAAACAAGGGTAGATTTGGTAGATAAAATAAGGTAGTTGAAGTAATTCTATTGATTCTTATCAGAATTAAGCATTCAGCTAGGATTCGTGTGCTGAAAAAAAATACACACAAGTTCAGCACTACTTAACAAGTTCAGCAAATGAATTTTCATTTATTAAACACTCAAAACATCTGAATGTTTGAAAAAATTCAGATTCAGCACTTTTTTATATTATCAAACAGACCTTAAGCATATAGACTGAAAATCTCATAATTTTCTGTGGACTCGGTGTTTGGCCAACAAAATTAGTCCAGCATAGTGTTATAGATGGATGCAATCAATATTTGGAGAAAATCTCCTAATTAACTGATACAGCAGTCACATTTGCAATCACGGTCAATTGGATTGCACATTTGCATTTGTTCAAACCTCTTCTTATCTGATGACTTAAATGTTCAAAACTCCCACTTTTTCAAACTTATGAAATTACTAGTAGTTTTTTTAATTACTAGTAGTTAAGAAAACAAGACCAGCTCAATGAAGAATGGCAGTTAGACACCAACAATTCAACTTCTCCAGCACCAAAATAGCCGACTCATCATAGCTCAAATATGTCTTCACCAAGCCAAAGAGCTACCAACCATCCATTCCACCTAAGAGCAAAACTTCTGTACCACAGAGCCTATAATGTATTTTTCTTTGAACGGCATCTCAACCGGACAAAGCTCAGCCGCAGAGTAAACAGGTACACATTTCTTTCTACCTTTTATTTTGAAACGCTTTTTTCTGATAATATTCATCAAATCTCATGTATGAGCTGCTTTCTTGTGTTAATCACACAACCGGATGAGAAGTATCATCTGGGAAGAACTTTATTTTTCTTCCCCCTTTTTTCTTGACTAGTTAATCGCTGCTTCGTGTTTTTCCCCCCTTTTTTCTTGATTTAGTTAATCGCTGCTTTCCTTTTGTTTTGCTTTGCATAATAACTATACATTCACTTGAGGGGCCTGAAAACAAATTAACAATTTCTGAAGTATAGGAGCCGGGCAAAGTGCAGCCTGAAAAGCAAACCATAACGATGCACAGAGGTTCATTTTTTGAAAAATTGATATCGAGCCAAATCATTTCTAGCAATAATATAAGTGCTGTTTACAATTATCATTCATAAAGCTGCACCAAAATAATGAAAGAAAAAAAAAAAAAACAGTAAGTAGTGATCACGTCCATAGGCACAACAGCAAGATGATTGCACTGCCAAATCACAACATATATAACTTGCCCCAGTAGCTACCAGTTCAAAACAGATCTACAATCTGCTAAGTAAGAAGAGAGGCCAGTATTTCAGAATTACTAACCATCCCAAACTTCATACACATGATCATTTTGCAACCCTTTTGCTTTCACATCTTTGAGCCAGAAAGTACCACGAGTCAACTGCACTACCGGATTTCATCCATTTGTTTCAACTGTTTATCAGGTCTCTTCCGTTAGCGGATAGGATGATACTGTGTAATCCCACGTTTTGGGGGTAACTTCCTCAAAATGAAAAGAACAAGCGAAGAAGGCACTATTTCCACTAACTGTATAGCAAAAACAAAAAAGAATAATAGTCATTGCCAAAAAAAAAAATTTCTAGAATTACAAACAAAAAACAAGCAGATAAAATACCAAAAGAACACCAAAATACACCTATAGCAAAAATCTTTTGCCCGTTATGAAAAACATTGTTCAAGACTATTCAGCACTATAACACAGAATCGTCTCAAATATTCTTAATGACTAGTTTGTGAGCTTAGAACAGAAAGGTAAGGATGAGAAACCTAAAATTATGAGAGAAAAGAAAAGAAAAGAGAATAGAAGTGAATCTAATGTTGTTTGGGAGTTTTGAAAAGAAATGGAATGATTTTGGGCACATAAGTCAATACAAATTCATGCAATAGCTGGGTATTTAAAGAGTATTAGTAGGCTTTCAACGAGTTTCTTTCATTTTCTGCACTGAATTTGGTCGGAAAAATTTTTTAAACTGTAGGCACAGGTTTTATCCTTCCGTTCCGTTCCTTTCTTTTCTATCTCATGAAAATCTCCCGAACATCTAACAAGTCAACTTTTCCTCCTTTCTTATCTTTTCTGTTCAAATCTTTCCATCCAAACAAGCTAGCTATAAGAAAGCAATCTAATCAATTAACACTAAATTTTTATATTTGTAGGAATTATTAGCAACAATATTTCATGCCCAATATTAAAGGCATTATTCAATATTATGCAATAACAATAATTGAGAGCAATCTCCTAATATTCTCAAGAAAGGAACATTATCAATCATTGTATTTTTATATTTATAGGATTATTCTCAAAGGCATATAGTTCAAGACCAAGAAACATCTATATTTTCTTAAAACTAATAGTGACAAGATTTAATCACCAGAAAAACTTAGTTAAGCCACAACAAAGAAAATCACAAACTGAACTCCAATTACTTTTCCAGTATTTGTTATTCATAGAATTCAAACATTTTTAGATATGAAAATTATCAAATTCCATATAATCGTATAAATTCAGATAAGAACTGCATAGCATTTAGCGATATGCCTAATTTAAAAATCAGGTGCCAAATTGGTAAGACGTGATAAAAGCAACCATTTACTTTCACAACCAACAAGCAAATTTAGAAAAATACAAGTTCTGAATAAGTTAAAAAGCTTAAGCAGGAGAAATGCTACTGGCATTTACTTGACAACACACAGGAGTTCAAAATACAGACACAAACACAAGTGCAAAACATCAATCACTCCAGCTATGGACGGAGACTTACGAGGTAATAAATGAAGTTCAGAATTGGATGATCCAAAACATCAAGATCTGCAGCCTCATCAAATGCATCAAAACACATCTGTAGTACCCAACAAGGCAATAGGAGATGTTATATGAATATAGAAACATAGACCAACACCAGGATTGCACCAATTAGACTGCTTCAGTAATTGAACAAAACAATTAAAAAACTGTAAGTGGTTCAACAGTGAAAAATATCATAGGACTAATACCAGAATAAAATGATCCTGGGACTAAGAAATTATTCAGGGAGCTTATTCCTTTAAGTACTAAGAATTTGTTCACCACATTACACAATCCAAAATCATGTCATAGGAGTTCATGAAACCATGACTCATCTTAGCTGTTTAGAATTGTAAGTTATAGAGTGGACTTACCATGATACATCTGATGAGGAAACAGGAAAAGCATATAGTGGTTACATAGCCAACCTGAATGAATGAGATTAAATGTAGCATTTAGTAACCAAAACATAGGAAGTACCAGAACAAACAAATTTCCTGATGACCTACCTCCTGTAACTTTTTACGCCTGCCCTTTGATTCAACAGGGAACCGCTGCAACATTAAAAAGAGCCTGCATGAAGAAGAAAGTTCAGGGTTCAATGCAAATGAAAGGTCCAATACAAATAAAATAAAATGGAATCTCACGTGAATAATCAATGCATTCTGAAATACAAAATACTAGGGCCTACAATCAGAGACAACCCCATCCCACCTTTGCATAAAATTAATTCTCTCCAACAGTTATCAAAGAAAAACCATCAATCTAAAATATCAGAAAGAAAATCAGAGACAATCCCATCCCACCTATGTATCAGTAAGAAAATCTGAAAATCCACCAATCTAAAATATCAGTTTTAACAAACTTTTATCAAAAATTGCAGCTGACCCCTCCATTTCTACAATTTGGAAAGTATCAGATACCTATTTCAACCAAAACATGCATTACAAAATCTTCATCCGAGTACAGGGAAAAAACACAGCATGTCGGACACAATACTTGTAAAAATTTAGAAAAAAAAAAAGGTAGAGAATGGAAAGAGGGGGAAAGTGATGAAGGATAAAGCTCCAGAAGCCAATGTCTGCAGATATATTAGCGATTCAGTCCAACTGTTCAAGGCTGATATTTAAAGACAAAATATCAATTGGGTAGGGTTTAGACAATTAAAAGATGACATTGTTTGGTGTTATCTGGCTCTATGGTTGGAATCACTCTGAAGAGCAGCCAAAAGAGTTTTTAAAGCTGAAATCAAGAATAAAGGTTCAACTGATACTTCAATAATGAATGAGAGCACTGATTATCGAAAAGTCGAAAGCAAGGATATGGATGACAAGAAAGCTTAAGAGAAAAGTAGGGAGATATCAATTAAAAAAAAAGTCGAGATTCGTCCAAAAATTAGCGCTCCTCCAAGATGTTAATCATTATGTATCAGGAACCAAGAAAAAGCAGACAAACAGTCAACTACCAAAATTGACCTGCTATCATTCACATAATGAAGAGGGAAGAGTGTGCCAGTGAAAATAATATCAGATGGAGATCCTGTTAAAGCTTAATACAGACAATTTCAACCCTTATGATCATGACATGCAACCTCTATGCTCAATCTAGGTAAGAGAAGAGCAGCATTAAATTAATCACTGCCAAAAGGATTAATCAGCTAGTAACTTTGGATGCCACATTACCTACACTCCGCAATTTGATAAACTGAATTGCAAACTAAGCCTTTCAGAGGTATCTACTGAAACAGTCCTTTTGAAAACACATCTCTCTCTCCTTTCACTCCCACTCCCCGGCAGCCCCTCTTGTCACCAATTAAGAACCACCTTTCACCCATATATAAATTGCATGATATAAATTGCATGAAGCTTTTGAAGTAGTTGCCTCTTCTTATCATTAACAATTGGATGCACCACATGTGTGCCACTTCTACTTGCTTTAAGGTTCTTTATCTCTTTGGCATTTGCAAGCATGTCACAACACATTGAATGACTTTGTTGCTGTACCAACAAAATTACCTTAACACCTGAGCTCAAATCTTTATCCATGGATAATCCTGAGATTCCTCCATGGAATGCCAGTTTCATCTTATAGAACTTGGAACCAAGTTAAATGCCCATTTTATTCACACTTCCCCAATAAAGATTATTTTCCATCAATTATTCTTAACTTTATATTGTGTTCAGCCATCTAAATCAAGTATCCATCCCCGCACAATGACCTGTCCAACAACCCGCATGATTCTCACCTTCCACAACAAAATTTTCCACCCAGCAATCTGGTATGAGCTGATGTGTAAGGGATCAAACTCTTCCACAATTTTAGTCATAATTTGCTCATGGAAAAGCAGTCCAAGATGAACATACTCACGTCATTGACTACAAGACTTATAAGTGGTAGATCTAAACTGTCTCCTAGGCTACACAATGACATATTCAGAGTCACAACTGACACCATGACAAAACAAGTATCAGATTCCAAATAGCTAAAACCATGGCATAAGACACGGAGCCTAATCTAAGGGGGAAAAATAAAAACATATGCAAAAGCCAATTATATAATAGCAAAAGTCCAGATATGAAACAATAACAATAATGTTCCACACCATAAAATAATAATAATAATAATGTTCCACAATAGACAAAACACACAGTTGAATTCACACTTGAAATGTTGAAAGTAAGGCCTTTGGGCTTCTTGATATATTGAGACACCAGAATGAAGTTGTTTATCATACTTCTCTGGGTAAGATAATGATAATGATAATAATAATAACAACAACAACAACAACAAAAAGATGTTTTTTCTGGGGGAAGCAACTAAGACAACTTATTTTACTTTGCAAAATGAACAAACACTTGTCAATGTGAATACCTAACACTTGTACAAACATGAAACTCAAGCAGATGCTAGCTCAACATGAATGCTAGCTGAGTTGCATCCTCTCACTTTAGACAAACACTTGCAGATATGGATAAGGATCAGTCACCAAAACAGACAATTTATACGTGAATGCTAGCTGAGTTGCATGCATTCACTTTGGACAAACACTCACAGATATGGGATAGGAATCAATCACCAAAACAGACAATTATATACCTTCCGCCATACACAAGAAACCCCAGAGCGGCAAACAAAGATACGCCTAGCAAAACACAAATTACCATATTGAAGAAGTTAGTTTTGATAACACAGAAGCTCCCATTTCAACTTAAAGATAAATTACAAAAACCTGCAAAGAACATCTTAGACAAGATGATCAGAACTCGGACAGGCTTCCACCATATGATAAGCCACAAGATGATCTGCAAGAATTTGAAAAAATAGTCAGTGAAATAATCTGAGACATACTAGCCAATAACATTTTTTGAGGAAAATACAGTGGAATGCTATAACTAACAAGCTCAGAATTAGTGTGGAACACCTTGTCCTTAGCCAGCAATAGATGCAAATTTTATAGTTGATAACCATATTCTACCTTTTATAACTTGATTCTTATGTTAGACTCTATACACTATTGGGAATCAATCACCTGTTGTCTGCTTCAATTTTACCACACCCTTGGACAAAGCATCGTACACAAAAATTTCAAGATAAACATATACACTTCATTAATAAGTTCAAGAATACCAAGTTACTGAATCTCCACTACTACAATATGAATTCTCCTACAAACTGAAAATTGAAAACCAAAATAACTATCAACCTCTTATCCAGAGAAAAATTCATATATAGAACCCACATCAAACTTAATGATGCATTCTGCCTTCCATGATCAGAAGTTCAGAATGTTAGTACACAGGACTTGGAATGTGTAATTAGGTGGAAAACATGTTTAAGATCATGTTTTCTTAAAGTCAAATTAGAAGACCCAAATATGTAATAGAATAGCACATAGGCATGAAAAGACACCACAAAGGACTGCTCAGGTAGATTTCAGTAATGCATATTTTTCACAAGCAGAGCAGCCTACGAACATACCAGTGACGAGTAGGACATTAGTAAGTCAACAGAATCAGGTAGTTCTTATCAAGTTCAGATTTTGCTCATAATTTTGTCAGTCGCATAAAGTAAATCAAC
The DNA here is from genome assembly GCF_003713205.1 of Coffea eugenioides. Taxonomy (NCBI): domain Eukaryota; kingdom Viridiplantae; phylum Streptophyta; class Magnoliopsida; order Gentianales; family Rubiaceae; genus Coffea; species Coffea eugenioides. The sequence goes on from NW_020861578.1 coordinate 20,986, forward strand.
AGAATTTAATTTCTGCAAAATATGAATTCCCGGACACCTCAAGGTTATAAAAATAATTATCAAGGTGGGAGAAAATAAGCAATAAACCAAAAGTGGAAGTTAGATGATGAACTACAAGCAATATAGTGATGAAACAGAACATATCCTCACATACCAATATGCTAGCTAAAATCTTCAGCTTTCATAAACATAAAAAGGGATATAAATTTTCACCTGAACAACATACACCACCCCATTTATGGTGAAGAAACTAGGTCTCAAACCATCAGTAGATACAGCACGCGCCTACCGAAATTCCATGCCAGAAGCTCATCATCAGACAGTCTTAACCACATACTGCTCAAATTAAAAGAAGAAATTCAACAGAAAAAGAAATTCATAATTCCACGGAAACGAAAATCACTAACCTGGTAGTATATTTCAGCCCAGAACAGTACTAGAAGTGCATAGGTTGTAAAGAACAGAAGACTTGGCATATCAAGCAAAATATGTTGTACAATCTGGCAAACACGAGTTCATGAGATGAACAGGACACAGGAGTAAGAAACAACTCAACAAAGGTAGGCAGACAAGATAAGATTCCCATGTTGGATTCTAACCTCTGGGTGCAAACTTTGAACGTCCCGACGAAAAACAAAAACCAAGCATCGAACTGAACAGTGGAAAATACAAATTCAATACACAAAGCAACTAGAGAAATTGGTAAAACGGAATTGCAAACAAACACAGATATTGCATGACGATAATGCCACAGAGAGGAACATTTTCATAACAGAAAAGAGAGAGCCAAAAAGAATAAACAATTGTGCATTGTTTTACCATAACAAGGATATCAAACCATTCATGCGAAATGCACATGCTACTTATTCAGGGAACGATAGAGAATGGTACAAATGACGAACCCCCATTGACGAAGAAATTGAGGAAGTGGAAGACTTTCTGAGTGGTCCAACCATACTCAGGTACTCTCAGTTGAATACGAACCAATTGCACCTACAATGACCAAGATCACAATATCATCTAAGAATCCACCAATAGTCAAATGTACACATAAATTGCAAATCACACTATTTCCGGGTAATAAAAACAATGCATTTACGTTACCGGCACCAAAACAAAGTGCATTATGTCCTCTTTTAAGTAGTTTGAATGCAAAATGATGACCCGCATAAAAAAATTTCTAATTCAGAAACAACAACCTCAAGTCTACATTATACATACCATAAATCCCAAAGCAATATAAATTATCATAAACCCAACAGAAATTTTCTCAAATCCACGTTGTAAATTAGCCAATACCAACTCACGCATCTCAATCACATTCAAATTCTTCAGCAGAAATACATTAAAAAAATCCACAATCTTAACACACAAGAATAGACAGCGAATCGAATGAAACAGAAAATTAATCAATAAAAAAAAAAAAACCCTCGTTCACAAATCCCCAAAAGCTGAGAGAATATATACCAAAAAACTAACAAGAATCCGACTGAGATTAACAATCAAATCTCAATTTCTCGCTAAATCCAATACAAATTGTAGGATTAATTAACCAAAAACGAAAAAGGAAGAGGCAAAATTACAAGAGCAACGACGGCCACGATTCCGTAAAGAGCAGCAAGAACATGGAAAGTACGGTCTTGCCAAGTAGGCGATTCGTTAATTTGGTCCCACCAACTCATCGCATCTGTAAGGCTGTGCGCCACTGTCACCACTGGTGGCCCCACCATCTCCATCGTTCGCACCATCGCCGGAGAATCCAAAATACTATCAAAATCAAATAAACGATTAATCAAAGAAATAAAAGAATCGCTGATCTTCTCCTGTATATTTTCTCTTCTTATTTTTTCCTCTTATTTTGGGGAATTTTTCTATTTATTTTTTTTTTTTTAATTTTTTTTGGAGGGCGGGGGTTGATTTGCGGTAACGGCCGGCGAGAGCAAGGAGACGATATAAAGTAAAGAATTTTGGAGTTTTATAAATTATGGCGTGGCGCGTGGACGCGTGGTTTAGAGTTGAGGATTCTAGAGGACGGTGTAGTGAGTGTCTTCCACGCGCGTTGTTGGGTATATCCACGTGGACGAGGATGTAGCTGAGTTTGCTTTTGGCTCTTGTTTCATTAACTTTCCACGAACGGGGGAACCAAAAAAATACGTACTTCACAAAAATGCGTGACCCTTCACCAAAAAACGTGAATGTTCTACCGGGATTTGGATTAGGAGGAGGTCCTTTCCTTTTTTGTTGGATTATCTTTCTTCAACTTTGTTTCATACTCCCTCCGTCCCACTTTGATAGTCTTGTTTTCCTTTTTCGTCTGTCCCAAATTGTAGTCCACTTTCCCATTAAGAAATGTAGTAATCTTTCAAATTGTCTAAAATACCCTTATTAAATATCTTGTTATTAATACATTGTTATTAAATACTAACCCACTACATTGAATACATTGAGCTTTTCCAATACTAACCCATTAGCTGTAACTGATATTAATTGGCACTCTTCGTGATTAGCATAAGGGTATTTTAGGAAATTATTAATCTAAATTTATGTTTCCAACCAAATTAATTACACTTTTCTTAATCTGTGTGAAAAAAAAGCCAAAACTAACAAAACGGGACGGAGGGAGTATTTTTTATCCGAGTAAAAGCTTTCCTCGCGATGCGCGAGATGCAGGTACCTGTGCATGATTATTTGCCATATTATTCTATTTCGACTGAGTTAGAAGTTCATGTGTGTATGGTATGATTCAAGATCTGATTTATTTTGTAGTATCCTTTGGTTTAGAAGCTTTATTAAGTTTGAGGGAATCTTCCAGTATATTTATTAAGCTCGGAGGAGGCCTTTGGATACCTCAATTATTTCAAATAATATTTTGCTTGCATCACAAACACATTTTCCAACCTACCTTTTTATATTCCCAATCACCTTTTTATCTCACATACATCACATCACAAAAAGTGCTACAGTAATTATTTCAAATAATATTTCAAATAATACACTATCCAAACATAAGTCTACGTGGGAATGCAAGAAGTTTCAATTGATTTTCAATTGCTGACGTGGCACTCTTCCATTGACTTGACTGATTGATGGTAGTCCTCAACTGATTGAGATGATGAATTGAATTGAGGACAAAATTGAAATCTCACCTCCGCATTCAATAGATAGGGTTTCTGAAACTGCTGCCCGAAAATCTCTTCTGCGCCTTCCTATCTAATCCTTCTTCTCGGTTTCTTTCTCCTTTCCTTCTCTCTCATTTTTACTTCTTCCCTTTCCTTGATTCGCTGCTGTCCAGATCTTCCTCTTCGTGGCTCTCCAGCTCCATTACTCTCCATTGATCAAGGTGATAACAGTGAATGGGAGGCAAACATTTATTTTACTTCAAGTTAATCAATTATAATTTTTTCTTCAGATTACTCAACCATATTAAAAATCCTTTCTTTCCCCTTTCCGCGCATGATTCCTCGAACCCATCTGCTCTAATACTCGTCCCAAAGACATCTTCTTTACACCCCCAATTTTAATATAGATGGTCTGCATCAAAATTCGCTATGCCCAGATATTAGAAATTCGATTGAAGGCATGTTATTTTCTTGAACTTTTGTGTTCTTTTCTCTTACTATGTAATTAGTTTTGTCCTCTCTAAAGAATCATTTTAGAACAGATAAACAACACTCGAACACCCAACATTTGCTACTCTTTTTTTTTTTCTCTTTTTTTCAGGCACCTGCAAATCTATTCCTTTTTTTTTTTTTTTTCTAAATGCCCTCTCTATGAGCTAAAGCTCTCAAGAGAATATCAGCAAACTTATTGGTTGATTTTTCTTTCTCTAAAATTTTTTGTTTTCCTTTGCAGTTGAGCTTTCACTGACGCACTCACTTTGACTAAATCAAACTTGTGCATGGTAATCAGGTGACTTCTAAGGTTTTGTTTTCTATTATTGTGTATATTTTTCTTGGCTGTGATTCTTTATTTTTTTTCCTTATAGTTTTAGTCTCCAATTATCACTTGATGGTTATTTTGATTTTACCGGTTGTTTTTTGTGATTGTGCTGGGTCCAGAAAGAGAGAGGGGTCACGAGAAATTACAGTTAGTTCATTTTGCAATTTAATTGTTTGTGTTGATCTTTACAGTTTCTTCATCTGTTAAAATGGTGAAATTTTTTTACAGAATTTTTTGAAGCCAAAATAACAAAAAAGATGTCGAAATCTTATTTTAGGAGTTATGATACTTTCCCACGAGTCTAGAAGATTGGGGCTATACTGCATTTTATTGTGTGCATATTGGGATATTTGGGGTCTTTTGATCTCTCTCTCCTTTGTCTAATTTAATTAGATTTTAGCTGTCAGCCATGTATTTTTCTTTAATTTTGTTATATATGTTTTTTGTTTCCCTAAGCAAGTCCCTCTGTTTTTCAAGTGGATAGCTAAAAGTTATATACTTTATCAACTATTATAAGCTATAAAGGTAAGAAGAAGGCATATACTAATGATGCGGTTCATGCTGCTCTACAAGTGATAATGTCTCTTCTTCTTAGAACTAATGGATTTTGAACAAAGATGTGCTTGTGAAGTTGTGTATTCACCCGTAAGGTCCATAGAACTCGAATTTGTGGAGAAAAATGGACCATAATGGTATAAAAGTACTTGGTTTATAATATAGCTCGTAATCCAAACCTTTCAAGAAATAATTATGTGGACTGGTGTTTGTCGATGGATTTAATAAACTTTTGTGCTAAATAGGCGCCATGTGTCTTATTGTTTCATCTTACACAAGATAATTTCCCTGCGGACACACTTGTGAGTGTTGCACTTTCCCAAGTCCTTTTTTTTTAGGTGCAAATTTAACATTTTAAGCACTTTCTTAGGTGTTCCTAATTGCAAAGAGCATTGGATACAAGGGGCATATCGTCATGTCAATCACCACATCATAGACAACCTAAAATTTGAATTAAGTTGTCCCTTGTTCACTCCTGGTAAGATCCTTAATGTGTTGTTGTAGCCTTTGCTAATTTTGTTGCATACTGCTAGGACCAAGAGAGGTTGACTGAACATGAAATGTGAGTCAAGTGTTCCGGAACATTTAGGGATTGTTATGATGTTGGTGTTTCTTCTTCTTGCTCTCAAATTAAATGGTGACATGCACATATTTCTTAGCCTTGGGTTTCTATTTTTCAAATTTTCTTCTTTTCTATTCTTTTATGAATTTATTTTTGTTAAAAATGTATTTTTCTGGTTTTGCAAGTGCAAATGATGAAGATTTTGTCTGCTCAGTACTCCTATTAAGTTTCTTCTTCCAGGTGAAATAGATTTTAATATTTCAAGAAGATAAAGTTCTCAATTCTTGTGATTTAATGATAATTAGCTCTTGCCTTCTAGGTTGCCTACAAGTTTATGTTATTGGATTTATTCCCTATATTGGAAAGGCAGTAAATTTTTTGCGACTTTCGTGGATGTATGCTTACTATTGTTTTGAGTACGTGGTGGAATTTTAATATTTATTTGTTGTGTCCTATCTGCTGTAATTTAGATAAAAGATCGTGTCCTTAATATTATGTTTCTTAGATATGAATGGAATCTTTCGGATTTGAGTTTGGACTAGAGGCTGGACTTTTTGAATCAAACTGGATTCTTTTGCTGGTTTTGGTAAAATTTTGTTTTTTATTTTCCTTTTGTTTCAATACATATTGCTAAAATCTAATTGGAGTTCAAATTCTCCTTTAGAAATTTCACTCCAGAAAACTACATATAGTTTATTTGATGATACTATTAACATGTTTACAATTACTAGAATGTCATTGAACTGTGTATTTTCAACTTGAAACTACCGCATTCCTGTTGCCCCAGCTTGTTCCTCTTTTTCCTCTCCCCTTTCCCGCCCCCAATAAAAAATTCCCCTGCACGCCTCTTTTATTTTGTGATATGCTATAAGAAGTCTAATTCCGGATGATATTCCTAGACAAAATATTATTAAAGGTAGTGGGGCTTTAGGCGTTGATTCTCTGTCTTTGTGTATAAATAGGTCTTGGTGTGTGTTCTTCCCTTTCTAATGCTTGCACGGTAATTTGGATTTCTCAGTCAGATTTGTTGGTGATTAAGTAAATTATTACCTGCGTCATATGGATGATCATTGTTTTTTGTTTTCTATATCCTTCGCCTGCATTGGTAGTTTGGTTTGTACACGGCTGAATGGTTGAGGTTGTCAAACTTTTATGCGAATAGTTTCTATTAAATGAAAGTTTTTTTTATTGACAAAAGATGTGAAAGTACTAATGCTCTTAGTCACTGAAGCCACTATGCAGTCTCTCATAGCAAACAAGGAAGATTTTATTTGATGAATACACGGAGCTGAAGCCTTTTGGCAGAAGAAAATTTTTTAATTTGTGAGGGATGCTTTGAAATTCAAAGCAATTAGAATACATTTATTTTAGTCTTTTGTTGTTTTTTTGAGATGCATTATTGATTATTCGTTTGTATTTTTATAATTGTCTTTTAGGATCCCCTTGTATTCTAGCTGTATTCTTTTTCTCCTCTGGTTAGCTATGGAGTTATGACTATACTCTACCCACTTGTAAGTTGCATCTATTCTTCTCACTATTTCTTGATCAATATGTCTTCCTATCGGTGCAATTACAAGCAGTATTCTATTAACAGTTTCTTTTTTCTCCTTTTTGTTTGGGTACTTTCTTTTCATTGATGTTTTACCTTGTGGTCAAGAAATTTTATTTTTACTGCCTGGTGTTGAAATTGAAACTGTATAGTTTTGGGGGAAAATGATGTTAGTGCTTAAATATATATATATATATATATATATGAAAATTGAGAAAGATTGGGCGATTCATCATGCATATTTTGTTATGCCACTTTCATCTCATACAAGTGTTCAATAAAATGTCCAAACGAACCATGCAAGACTGTCCTCTTGAGTTTTACAAGCATTTGTAATTCGGGACTTCTTTGTGAATTTTGTCGAGGGTTGTAATATAGTTTGTTGGTGAGTTTGTAGACTTTGCATCCAATTGAGAAAAGCGTGGCCTGAGTGGTTTTAGAATGAGATGTAATTTCCAAAACTATTCCAAAATTATGTAGTTATAATTATTTTTGATGATGATTGCTGTGGATTCGGATATAATTCTTATATAGTCAATTAATTTGGATGCAATTTATGAATTGTGAATATTAGGTATTTAAACTAATAGTGGGAGAAGAAGAGCACTACATTGGGCGAGTCTCATTAATAGACTATACTCGAAGATGAGATTGTGAGTCCAATCCTAATGTTCAGACCAGACCTGCACTTTTGCGAGATGTTCTTCATTGTTCCAATTTGCAGTTGTATTCTTTCATGTTGTTGCTTGAATAGGCATGATTACACAAGGTTAATGGATGAGTGAGAATATTTGGTAGCATTTGCAAATATTTTTTCACCTTCCGATGTACAGTAATTTTCCATTTGCATTTGCATGCTGGGCATAAATGGGGAATAATATGAAATCCTACGACGCATTTCTGGGCAAGTCTGAAAATTACACCACGCATTGCGATTTCCTAATGTGCAAGACTATTATTTAGAGTTGGAGGAGCAAATGAATAGGTTATTGTCCATGTTTTTAAACTCAGATTGGACCAACCGGTTGAATAAAAAATCGGTCAAGTATTCGGTCCGAGTCAACTTAAAAAACCTCATTTCAAAAATACGGTCAAACTCGGTCAAAAATTGGGTTTGACTGGGAACCACAGAAACTGGGTTTTTTGACTGGGAACCAGAGAAACCGGATAAAACCCGATTTTTCCACTTTTGTATTTTGGTGACTTTTTTTCACCTTCTCTTCCCTTCTTTTAATCTTTGGTTGGAGGCTAAAAACTAATCTAAAATGATATTACAAAACTAGATTTGGAGAAAATTTTCATTATCTAAATTCTTTAAACCCGTTTCTCATGCAACTAAGTTGTTAAACATTTGCAATCAAACAGGAGAACGAAGGGGAAAAAAAAACAAAAATGGAAAGAGAAGAAAGAGCTTCCATGTGAGTTTATTTTGTAATAAAAGAAAAGAGAGAGTTATGGTGTAGTTTAGAGGAAAGATGAAGAAGATAAAGAAAAAAAAAAAGAAAAGAGAGCGATGGTTGCTGCTGCCTTATCATCCAAATCCTCGTCCTCCTTATTCCTTTGCTATTCTTCCACGTGAGTTTCCTTCTCAGAAGCCATGAATCAAAATTAACTTATAACAACCAAAAGACTTTGTCAGGACTTGAGAGAAAAAGTCTTCGTTGGGAGAACAAGCGACTGAAGGATACATCATCCTATAGTGACGACGCAACAAAGAAAACAACAACTAGGAGATAGGTTTAACATTTATTTGCTTTTGAGTGCCCTAGGACTTTTTGATAATTGTGTGTTTCAACCTTTTACCATTTTATTAGAATATAAAATTAACCCATCATATTTTCCAAATTACATTTTTGCTTATGGCTTTTAAAACAATTTAAGTAGAGTCCTTTTAGACTAAATCTAAACTCATCAAATAACTATGCAAAGCTGTAAACCACTAATTTAGGGGAAACTTTTATATATTATTTAAATTATATATAATTAATATATTTATAATGTCATCCGATTCGACCTCTGGTTAAACTCGATCGAACTCATTGACCCCTGAGTTTGATCAAGTTGCTATATGGTCCGAGTCTGAAAACATAGGTTAATGATTGGTGCTACTGCATCTTATCCTACTGGAGATAGCTGTCTAAATCACGCTGCTGAGCTAGTTGCTCACATGCATGCTAACTATGTTGTTGAAAAATGAAATTTATGATCTCTTTAAAGAGTTTTATAGGCAAGAAGATGGTGGCTATGCTTTGAAAAATGTCTTGAGAGGTGGACGAAGCCTACCTATGCTAGATTTTATTGCTAAAAAAATGAGATTGGAAGTTTTGGAGGAAATTATTCTTTGGTCTAGATCACCTTCTTTGATAGTCAAAATAATTAAGAGTGGTGGTTGTGAGTTAGATTGTATTGCAGGTTAAGTTAGGAGTGATATTGAGTCGAGTTGAGTTCGAATATCACAATCCTTGAGCTCGAACTCGATGCCTAGTAGTAGTATTCAAACTCGAGGTCGAGCTTGAGTGAGTTGTTTGAACAAAGCTTGAGTTTGACTCGACGTAATATTGGAAAGGCTCAAATTCTACCCAATAGAGCTCGAGAAGTTGGCGAGCTCAATATCAAACTCTAGTACTCGAGCTCGACAAATGGTTAGGGTCATAAATATTGCAAATAATCAACCTAAAAAGGCAATTTAATTATTCATAATATATTAATTAAATATTACACCGAGTACTCGATAGAGATCGACAAGCTCTCGAGTATATGATATATATAATTGAGCTTGACTCGAAACCTCAATCGAGTAGCTTGAGCTTGACTTGAACTCGGCATTGATCGAGTGCAAGTCAAGCAGTTGACCGAGCTTCTGGCAAGCTCGAGTCAAGTTGCACGATTGTTGCACCCCTAGGTTAAGTAATAGGTTCACATGTATACAGTTATATCTTTTGCTTATATATTTACAATTTGTGCTTGTATTTTTTTTAGTATCATTCTATTCTTTAATTAGTTGCATCCATATTTGGTGTATAGATGAATTATAATCAAGGTTGTCTTGGTGTTTTGTGAGATATTCATCCTAATGTTCAAGTGATGCTTAACAGAGTTTCACTTGCTAGTGTTATAGGTAATCTATCTCACCATATTGGTGTTAAAGGCAATCTTTGTGGTAGTGATTGAGCTTCTGTAAATAGTATTTCGCTTAGAAATGAGATTTGTGAGCTGTTCAAGCATTTCCATTGAACTATTGAATAGAGTGCTATGTTGGAAAATGCTTTAGGAGATGTTGGGGAGCTTCCATTTCTTCAAATAATTGCTTGATGGATGGAAGTTGAAGTTGAAGAAGAGAAAAGGCTATTCAAAGTGTTACGAGTCATGATTTAAGTGGGAATAGGAAAACTTGATTTATAGCTAGTTTATTATTAATTGTGGTTGTTGATTGTTGTTAATCTTTCTATGAGATTTGTACTAACGTGAGTCAGGGACCGTTTATTCAAAATGTGTAGTAAATTTGTTATTGAAGTTTCTAGTAAAGTTGTTATGAGTTTTGTTTATTCGTTTATTAAGGTAAGAATTTATGAAAAGTATGTTTGTGTAAAAAGTAAAGTTATGTAATGTGAAATATTTACATTTCCTACATAAAGTCAGGATTGTCAAGATGCCGTTGGATTGAATTCCAGCCAAAAGTAGCCCTATAGAAGTTGAAATATGTACATTTCCTGCATCGAGTCTGGGTGGTCAAAATCTAATAGATCATATTCCAAGCAACTTGTTAGTTGTGAAGAATGCTGGATCCATTATCTGTTAAAAATACCTATTGGATAAGTTTTGTCAGTAGCTTTGATGCATATTTATATTTCCTGCTAAATTTCAGGAATATCAAAAGGTAGAGATTTATCCTAGATGTTGGCTCAAGCATCTTACTTGATATTTGTTGTGTGAAATTTCTTTGTTGGACTCTCAGTAAGCTTGAGCGCAGTGAGAAGTAAAGCATCTTCATTGGAGATAGTATGTGATGTCATTGTCATGTTGCAGACTATCTTTGACTAAGCTTGTGCTTCGGTAAAAGTTTGAGAGAGCTCAGAAAGAGTTCTGGCAGTAATATTAGCAGCACATCGCAAACAGTTCGCAGGTTTATAGTTCATGAAGCGAATTTTTTACCACCCAAGCGAACTGTGGCCCCCATGCTGCTTTAGGGGTGTGAGCCAGACCCCTTTGTACTGTACATGAATTGATTAGGCCGATGAAATTGGCCCAATGGAGTACATTAATTATTGTTTTATCTAAAGGTGACAATTTGTCCCGAGTCCCAATGAGCTACCCATACCCAAAGGGACTTTGGGCGGAATAGGTATTGTAATTTGATATTGGATTTAAAATGGAACATATCCCAATTGTACCCATTAATTGATGAGAAATGTTGGGAAATACTTGGGTACCCATTGGGCCCAAATATCTTCCCAAAAAATTTTAAAATCCAAAAATTTTAAGCAAACTTCAATAGTCAGCACCCAATGAGCTCGGCCTTTGATAGAGTGGTCTCTAAGCCCTCTCAACTTTTCCTTTTTCTTTTGTCATTTGGGCTACAAAAAGTAGAAAAGATTAAAATATTCATTCTAAGCCCTCTCAACTTTTCTTTTGGTTTTGTCCAGGGAGAAGATATATTCATTCTTATATGAGCGAATTGCACGAAATGTCACTAAACTATTTCAAAGTGCCGGTTCTGGTCACTAAATTTTTTTATTAGCGCGAAATGTCACTGAACTCGTAAATCTGTACCATTTTGATCACTCCGTGTATTTGTGCCGTTGGGAGAGACGGAAAATCACTTTTTTGGGGGCAATTTTGTCTACACATTTGTTAAAAAATTTAGACCCTCATTCTTTTTCGTCCTCATCTTCTTCCTCAAAATCACAGCAAAAATTAGACCCACTTGCTGAATTATTCTGCCCAATTTCTGGGTCTTTGATGTCTGATCCTGTGGTGATTTCTTCTGGCCAAACTTTAGAGCGGGTTGCTGTTCAAGTTTGCAAGGATTTAGGGGTTATCCCAAATTTATCCGATGGCTCAACCCCTGATTTTTTCGCTGTAATTCCTAATTTAGCTCTTAAATCTTCAATTATCAACCGGTGTCGACAATCCCGTGTCGAAATCCCCTCCCCACCTGATTATTCTTCCATGGAAACCACCATTGTTCAAGCAAAAACGGCCTCTCAACAGGAACCTTCAGTTTCTGAAACGGAGCTGCTGAGAGGGCTAGAGAATAACCCTCCATTTTTGTTTTCTGCTCGGTTGGAGGCGCGGCGGCGAGGGTCTGCGCACGGCGAGGATCTGCGCACGGTGGAGTTGCGCAGAAAGCTGCTGATGGCTGCTGGTACTGGAGCTCGCACGCGCTGGCTGCGCAGAGAGGGAGACGTCGCGCGCTGGCCGCGGAAGAGACGCACGGCTGGCGTGCGGCGTGTGAGTGCTGATAGCCGCGGCGGCGCGCGACCAGGTGGCCGGCTGCTGCGCGCTGCCCGCTGGCGTATAGGATGGGCGCGCGGAGGGTTGGAGCTGGAGGGAGGCAGCGTGGCGCGCTGGTCGCGCGACTGGAGTGGCGCGCGCTGGTGGAGATCGAGCGGCGGGCAGTGACGCGATGGGGGCGGCGGCGGACAGCAGGAAGAAGGAAGAAAGAAGAGAAGGAAAGAAAGAAAGAAAAGAAGGAAAAAGAAGAAAAGAGAAAAGGGAATGTTTTTCATGCAATTTGGCGGTGTCACTGGAGGGGCGGTCGGCGTTGTTGGATGGCGGCGCGGTGGCCAGCCTGGTGGCAATTTTGCGGGATGGAATTGAGTCTGACTCGTCCGAATCAACACGTGAGAATTGTGTGGCAGCTTTGTACTAACTAAGTCACGGGAGTCTGAGGTTCAGAGGGCTGCCCAGGGAGTCTGGGTCTTTGATTTTTAGACATCAAAGACCCAGAAATTGGGCAGAGAAATTCAGGTGGGTCTAATTTTTGCTGTGACTTTGAGGAAGAAGATGAGGACGAAGAAGAAGGAGGGTCTAAATTTTTTAACAGGTGTAGACGAAATTGCCCCTAAAAAAGTGATTTTCCGTCTCTCCTAACGGCATAAATACACGGAATGACTAAAATGGTACAAATTTACTAGTTCAGTGACATTTTTGGCTAATAAAAAAGTTTAGTGATCAGAACCGGCATTTCGAAATAGTTAAGTGACATTTCGCGCAATTTGCTCTTCTTATATATTCATTCTTATCATTTGATAGAGTGGTCTCTAAGCCCTCTCAACTTTTCCTTTTTCTTTTGTCATTTGGGCTACAAAAAGTAGAAAAGATTAAAATATTCATTCTAAGCCCTCTCAACTTTTCTTTTGGTTTTGTCCAGGGAGAAGATATATTCATTCTTATCAAAATGTTACGTCTTTTTGAAGTAATTGTTGATCGTTCTAGAGTGTAAATCATTCTAGAGTGTAAAATGAATTCATGAAAATATAAATTCACAATAAGACTAAAAGAAATTTAATAAATAAAAATATTAAAGTTATTTAAAAAATAAAAAATGAATTAAAGGAAGAAAAATATGTAGAAAATAGATTTGGGTATTAGGTGGGAAATCATTCTAAAGTGTAAAATGAATTCATGAAAATATAAATTCACAATAAGACTAAAAGAAATTTAATAAATCAAAAATATTAAAGTTATTTAAAAAATAAAAAATGAATTAAAGCAAAAAAATATGTAGAAAATAGATTTGGGTATTGGACGGGATCAATCTAAACCCATTCCAAAGTGATCCCGCCCAAATTAGTCCCAAAACACATATAGGTAAGGTTGGCCCAAACACAATGATTCGATTCTATCTCAAACTCAAGCAAATCCCGCCCATCCCGCCTATTTTACCACCTCTAGTTTTATCCTTAGAGAGAAGGGAATCTGTAGTGAGAGGAGAGGACACGAATTGTTACTAATTGATGTAAAGTCTACTGAGTGAAACAATGTAGATATAAGTGCGATGATAATGAATTTGGATGTTACTGCCGTTGTGCGAGAAAATGGCTACTTGTAGCGCGAAGAGCTATTTGCTTCCAAGACTCTCATGAGACCCCACAGTTCGAAGACAAAGGTTGTTTGACAACCCGAGTTCCAATGGCAGTGCGGGACCAATGTTGAGAAGGCGAGTGAGGTTGTTTGTTCGCGCCAGGAAGCGTCTATTCACAAAGACGGGTATTGTGGATGAGGTCTTCAACCCAGAAGATGGCATAGCGCTCGCGAGTGATATAGTTTGGAATAATTACATGAAATTGTCGTAATTGAGACAGGGACCTAGTAAAAGGTATGGTAATAATTGCAAAGTAACCTCTATAAATGTCGATGGAAGCTTGTTAATTGGCAGGAATCCTACCTTAATGGATGACGAAACTACGATCCAATGTGCTGGCCCACATTTGCAGATGTATTCAGCGAGGTTAAGGGAACTCACGAGTCCAAAGTGGACCTGCACGTTCGTTCTAGTATGCTCAACCATTTTCATGTACAAATGTGGGAGAAGATTGTCGTGAGAAGCGGTAATCTTGGGAATCGGATATCCATAGATAGGTACATTATATTCTTCAAAAAGAATAGATTTCTAACCAAGTTTAAGGATTATGAAACTGTAATGGATGGAAGTTACAGCAATATCAAGGAAAATACAATGATACTATATATAGTGTAGGAGTGTCCATTTAGGAATGGCGCAACCGTAAATATTAACACTGGGATGACGTATTATCATTAATGAATTTATGATTGGATATTAAATCAACTTGTCATTTATGATTACTAAATGCCTAATTATCAAAAGAAACATGCGATTATAATCAGCAAATGATATTTACTTGAACAACAAGTTCATTGCACGATAACTATCAATGAAATGCAGGTGTTTCTTTTAAAATTTGAATTCAAATTCAAATTTTAATTATCTCGCACTCGGTGAATTGTTCCGACGTGTCCTGTGAGATTTCATAGGATCGAAACATGTGTCAATTAGATGGGAAAGAAAATGCAATTGAAATTGAAAAATTAATTGAAATGTGACATGTTTAATACTCTTTCTTGTTCAAGACGCCCGGCTGGCAGGAAAGTATCGGATACGATGCGTTTTGGAGAAGCATAAGTGTTGGGTGATGAGTGCAAATGTTCCATAAAAAAAGGGCAAATCAGTGGGATATGGTAGGATTCTTTAGGATCATGAGGAATTGTAGTACGGAGCAGGTCGTGTTCTTGGGGATGCATGCGGCTCTGAATATGGGCACGCGTAAATTCATTACGGATCTCGATTTACTATTCAAAGCAATTGAGGATCTGAAGGAGATCCTGACGGAAGTAAGAGTGAATGAAGATGGGCTCAACTCAATAGGGAGCAACTAAGTCTACTGTTGGCACATGGAACTTGCATTTGGTGGAAAAAGTGGTCCCTACAAGTGTTACACACGATGGGTCCCACAATTTAGGAGATAAATGTAATTTACTTATACATGTATAGAGATTTAATATAATAATGCCATGTGTATTCCTTTTTTTTTTTTTTTTTTTTGTCGACGGAGTGGGGTGTCCGGGTCAAGTCCGTAAAGGCGGCCCGACTAATCCCCACTCCGGCCCGGTCCAGCGCCCCAACTAGACCTAGCACGTTAAATGCACGGCGAACTGATGTTGCTGCGGAGGTTCGACCCCAGGACCTAACGGTCCCGAGGAGGAGGCGCCAACCACCAGCCCATTCACGTGGGGGCATGCCATGTGTATTCAAGACCCAATATTTGAATAAAAATATATTAATTCATTTCATCTTGTTATCCTATGTGTATAAATTCGAAAGTTCCATCCTTATAGTTAATCTATACAATGGGTAATGAATTACATCCTAATTCAAAATTAATTGGACTAATAATACCAAAACTATTTAGTTGCATCATAATAAGTGGCATAACTCTACTATTGATCCTACTGAAATGCACATCCTTCAAGGCTAGGAAGTTTTGAGTCAGACGCATGCCCATATTTTGTTGAGGTAGAGCTTCTTCATTAAGTTGTAATTTGCCTGTATTGATACCTATCAAGTTAAGATCTGAATCTATTAAATTTAAGTATTGAATTGAGATAACAAATAGTGTCTAAACTAAATCCTTATATCATGTAATATATTTTGAACCCATTAAATTTAAACACTGAATTGAAATATCAGACAAAGTTTAAACTAAATTCTTATACCATGTGACATATTTTACACAAAGATGATGATGCGCTTTATTAAAGGTAGACAATCACCATTATCATCAGCATGAAAAAACTATGAAATTACCTAAAATATTTTGTGTAGGTTACCTTGAAATAACCTATCTTTTCTCTTAATTTTTTTTTTTGAAAAACCCTCTCCTACATCATGCTGTACCCCTAGAAATTCATGATGTTGTTAATTTTCTTATAAATAAAAAGGAAGTGGATGCCTACGTAATGGATTACGACTTTAGAAAATTAAACTAGTTTTTATAGAACCATTCAGGTCTCTAACCTTTATATACATAACAAAGTTAGAGCGTTCATAAAATATAGTAGTAAATATGATCAACGTATACTCACCCCCACTGATCCAAGTCAGAACTTCTCAAATGGTTGCGTAATGTACAATTAAAAATGTTATTTTTGTCATATTATCATGGAGTAAAATTGAGAAGCATAGTGAAAATGCCAAAAAAAATCCTATCTAAAAGCAAAAACTAAAACTAAATAAAGCAAAATGGTTTAGTTATTTTGATAAACTTTGGAAACAAATGGAGACAAATTCTCAATGAATTATACGTTAGTCCATATTCAACTTCAACATTTAATGGGCAAATTTGGATGTATAAAAATCCCATAACATTTAATTTGTCTTTTATTTTCAAAATATCCTTTGCCTTAATTGTCATAATACGAAATACAATGAAAAAAAGATAATTGCAAGTGTTTGCATCTGAAATAGCAAAATGAGAACTAATAGTCTATAATTTTAATAATCACAATATGAAAGATTTAGCTTAAAAAAACATATGTAGCAGTTTTGGGTAATTGTGAATAATGAAACATAGTTGGTGAACTCTTCTTATAGAATGTTTAATCATGAAAAAAATAGTACATGAAAAGAATTCAAAAGTACATGTACGTATATAGCCGCATGTAACTCTTCTTATGATTTTATTTTTTTCTCCTTCTTTTTTTTTTTATTTTGAATAGGATACACGTACTTTAGCTAATATTGTGGAATTAAAGGATTAAAGTCCTACCTTTCCTTTATAGATTTGTTACTCAATCTTAATAGTTTGCTAAATTGTATCAATTTAGATGATTTGAATTATTGTTGTTCTTTTTTTAATTTTAGCCAGTATAAATTTTGTTGGTTTTTGAAATGGATGTTCCGATTTAATGTTGAGTAGCGTATACAGATAAGTTGAAATCATAAAAAAAAATTATTCATATTTAAGTTAAAATTACCAAAAAGGATTATTGGTTTATTATTTCCTTCTTCAAATTGAAGGATTTGAAATATGTTATTTTCTTTATAAATGTCACTTTATAAGTTTGGTTGGTTTTTGAATTGTGGTAGTATGTTAGGTTTTGTCAATATTTTATGAAATTTTAGTGATTAATAAAACCTATATGTTAGGCCCTATTTTATAACCCAATTCAACACTTCAAATTAGTGTGCATTTCTTTTAAGGGTGTATTTAATAAAACTGAAGTCTGAAATCTAAAATCTGAAATCTGAAATTATTAAGTTACTAATTTTTTTTGGGGTAGAAACTAAAATAACTAATAAAAGAAAAAGACAAGGAGTTCAACCTAAACTATTACAATCCGAAGTTATAGTACAATGAAGACAAATTCTGCTAGCATCCTCAGATAAAATAGACAAAAGTGCCTGAGAAGAGCCATTTAAAATACAAAAAATCAAAATTCATTTTCCTCCAAATTTAGCCAAAAAGTCCATGAAGCTGTGGGATAGCTTAGCTTACTCAAGCCGCTAGAGGAGAAATCTGCAATCCAGGTGACAGGTTGCAAATAATTTTTGTTATTAACTTTATAGTTGTTTTCCCCTTGATTTTACTAAATATTGTATTAATTAATAAATTCTACTTATATTTGGATAATGGTGCTAATTGTAGGAAAATGGAGCAAAAAGTGATTAATTAGGACAATTTTCCAGAAAACTCTTTACCAATTTGACGTGGGTGTGATCAAGAATTGCTGTCAAGTTTAGATGATTAGGGATTTCCCTACATGTAAAACTTTTCTAATCCAAGTTGAATTCTGAGTAGGGATGGCAACGGGGGCGGGTGCCCGCGGAGGTAGAAATGGGACGGGGACGAGGGTAAAAAATTTACCCCTGCTTTAAAACGGGACGGGGGACGGGGCAACATACACCCGCCCCGTCCCCCGCATAAAAAATATATATATACACAAATTTATATATATGTATATATAAAATATACACAAAAGTAACAAAACCCCTTATTAGTCTTTGTTAATTAGGAAGGAACAGATCTGTCTTTGTTTCTGGTTGAACGAATAGTTATTTGATTAGCAAACTTAGAATACTGACAAGTGCCTAAATTAATAGGAAACTTTATACCGAGAAGAATTTGCAGCTTGATTTCATGGTGTTAAATGAATTGTGTGCCAGTGCCACATATTTTATGCAAATCGAAGAATGTCTTGTCACGCATGAGTCAAAGTGAAAATTTTTCAAAAAAGCCTAATAATTACGCAAAATACTAGAAAAATATCAATTTATTTCAAGCTATTCAAAGAATTAAAAAATGAAACTGTTTTTTTTTTCCACCAGCTCTTCTCTCATTTTACGAATATAGCGTGAAAGGAAAATGGAATATTGGATGCCAAAGCTGAAGAAATTATTGCTCTCTAAGTTAACAATTCGACATGATCCAAAAAACAATAAGTAAGCTAGTAACATTAAAAGAGTATATCTATAAGAGAATTCTGCTGTAATACAAGCAAGCCTAAATACAATTTATGGGGCTTAAACCATGTAGGGTGATCATATGGGATAAAGTTGTTTTCTTTCTGGATAGTGATATGTGGTTAATTTGTTTTCCTTGTGCATATAAGATGTTTGTGAAAAAGCCTTGATGAAAATGTAAATACGAGAGCCTAGTGGAACAAGAATTCTTTCCATGTCCTAAGATATCGTTTATAAGCAGTTCCAACAATCATGGCTTTGTTTTTCCCTTCATTTTGTCTTTCCTCGCAGGGGACCGCGGGGGAAACGGGGCGGGGGATGGGGGGCAAGGGGCGGGGGACGGGGGGAGTTATTTGACAACGGGGCAGGGGACGGGGGAAGGATCACCCGCCCCACCCCCGCCCCATTGCCATCCCTAATTCTGAGCAAGGCATTTGGCTGACAATTAAGAGAATTTCTTTTCTTATTTGACATTATCTTTTCAGGTTTCTTTTTCGAGTAGAAAGTATATTTTAGTTCAAAAGTTACAAATTAGGAAAAGAAAAGATAGCCAGTTCCCGAGTGATTAGTACTTCGAAAAAGTAGCTATTGCATTGTGACTCTTTATATGAGACTAGGAGGGGATCACCGCGCGATGCGCGGCGTTAATTTCATGTTGCCCAGAAAATGCCCAGATTTTTAAGTGGAGATATCATAAATCGTATGCATTGCATTTAAGTTATTTGGTTATAAAATGATTAAGCTTTTAAATAAGCAATGTTGTAAGAAAATGCGAGTAAATAAAGGTTTGCATCTAACATGGTGTCGAGAAAAAGATCGAAAAGAAAATAATTGAGGCAAATAAAATTGAAGCTCATCAGTATGATTTTGCTTCATGTAGAGATTGGGATGAAGTGTTGGGAGAAGTAAATGGGAGATTCAAAAATATTAAACAATGAGTAAACACTATTAATTTTTTCAATTATTCTGTGGAGCATTGATTAGCTGTGGTGGTTTTAAATTTACAACGAGCATTAATTTTGATGTGGTTCAATCGTTTCTATATTGTTTATCCAATTCTTTGCATGTAACATGAAAATCGGAACAACTAACGCAACAACTCTGGTCAGGAGAATGGAAGTGTGATACATGATATGAAGTAGGTGTACACTGAGAATGAAGGGGGTTCATATTTTTGAAAAAGGATCCTCTGTGCAACAATCTATCTTCACAGTCAATGGAAACGTTCCCTAACCGAAGTTTATTGTTGGGAGACTGAAATAACCAGTTGACAAATAGAAAGGTGGAATTCTTGGCGCACTTGAGTTTCATGCCATAACAGGCCATTTATATGAAATTAATTACTAATTAATTACTGATTATGCAGAAAAAGGTAGCAGGAAAATGGTGAAAGCATACAAATTGCCCAATCCTGGCCATCTAACTTGCAAATTGTTGTGATGACAGATGTTGAATTATTTGGCACCTCAGTGTCATTAAGAATACAACACACCGTAACTGGACAAAATTAGAAAGTACATAATAGGTCCAATATACACAATATGATGCATTGAAACAAAAGTTGTTCACTATCTTTACAAACAAAACCTCTTATTTAAAATGTAAAAGGTACATAATGTCTATAATAATATATATCCAAAAATGAGGCTAATAAATAATCACTATAGATCCATGCAGGACAGACATAGAAATAATTCCAATCTTGATTCTAGGGGTGTTTGACACTTCAATCATGATAATGCAAGGGAAACGGTAAGAGTTCTTTCACTCTTCGGGCTTTGACTCATTGCTAAGCAAAACAAGCCAAACAAATCATTAAGCATTCTCTCAAATAATTTACTTAATTTGAACTCAAGCCACACAATCAAATAATAGTAAGTATAAAGATATCTGATTGGGCCTAGAACAACAAAGCCTAAAGAAATGTCAGATGTTTTAAATGAGGTCCTTTAATCTCCATATCTTGACTAATAACCTGCACATAGAACAGCAGAAACATATTCCAAGGAAAGTGAAGAAAATTCTCTTAACAAATTTAGCAAGTCAGCAAAATGTTGAACTCAAAGTCATAGCTCAGGAAATCCTCATCAATCCATTTTAGCTGTGAGGGGTAAAGACAAGTTACATTAAATAGCTATCAATGATACAGTCAACCAAACACAGTAGCTCTAGTATGGTAAAAAAATATTGAAATGGTCAAATAATAGTGAATTTCCCAAAGAATAGGAAACTTAAATGACCAATGCCTATCTTAGCGCCAAGTAACCCAAGGGTCTTTCTTGAAACTCAATCTCTAGCTTTTTCTTAACATTTTAATCATTACAGTAATGACCATAATGATTTTAGTATCAGTATTTCAACTTGCACTTTTTCGCACACCTTTCTTCTTTTCTTTTACATCCCTCCTCATACTGCCAATGCCTCTCATCCTTTTTTCAACAAGTTTATACCTATAAATATTGAAGTTCAAGAAATGAACCCAAAAGGTTAAAGATGAAATATACAAATTAATTACCAAGTAAAACTTACTCTTAATAACAAAAGTGTAATCAATCTATAAAATTAATCAATGAAAAGAAACTAATGATTCGTTATTCAAAAGTCACCTAGTTTAAGATATTCTCGCCTATCAATTAAACAGAAACTCAATTAATTAGAACTTATACTATCATTAAAACCCAAAAAAGGAAAAACAACAATAAAAGGTGAACAAACACCTATTTAAAGGCTATCTTCACCATTTGTTTATTCCTGGACCACAAATAAAGATTGCTTCTTCCTGTAGTGGATACCAGAAAAAGAAGAAAGAAGAAAGAAAAGGTCAGAGATAAAAATCTGATGGGAAAAAATTTATCCCTGAGAAACTGCAATGGCAAAGTACCTTCTGTTGTGTAGACAATCATCTCTCTCATCTTACTCTCAAACATATACTACTTTAGAAATATTGACTTGTCCTAAAAGATGCAGAGATAGAAATTGCATGAAGACCAGGTCCCATATTCAGTGAAAAAACAAGAAAAGAACAAAAGGATTCAACTTTTAACTGAGCAAAAAATGATTCCTGAACCAGCTTAGAGGTTTCTTCGGAAAATCTTTAAACTTCTCTGCAAAAGTGAAAGTGAAAAGTCTTAACCTTGACCCTTTTGTTCCATATTAGTTAATGTTATTTATCATCTAACTTCTGATTTAACAGATGCACTTGATATAATTTTGGCAGATTTCATTTTAACAGGTAAAAGGATTCACTCAAAGCTAGTATTTAAAAGAAGAATATTAAAATCTAAAAAAAAAAAAGGCCCAAAGTACCGTGAAAAAAATAGGAGCAGGAGTTTTACCACAATTTTTTGCCATCCTCCAAAAACCTCTGTCATAAAGGGAAAGAGGGAAAGGTCACAAATTGAAAAGAAAAACAAACCAGAGGAAAAAACTTGTGAGCTAAAAAGTTTCTTACCACAGAGGTTGTTCTTCCTTTTCTTCCTTACTCTGTAAAAATGCAAATTGTAATATGAGAATATAAACGAAGTAAAAAGACAGGAAAAATCACAGATGAATGTGCGCCAAGAAAAGAAGCAATCAGTGTTTCTATAACAGGGGCTCTAGAATGCATAGGTGTTTTAGGAATTAAATGCTTCTAGAATGCTTTAAGAAACCACTATAACTCATACTTTCTGTCAAACGGCACCAGAAAAAATGTTTACAGAGGAAACCATTGATGTTCATGCCTATTTTTTAGCTAAAACCTAATAAATTCATCTTCCTTTCTATAAAAATAATAGTATAATCCAATAAACTAAAAGACAAAATAAAAACTTCAAGTGATTTGAGAGTAGAGACCGAAATTAAAAGGACAAAGTTTTTATCGGCAAAAAATAAATAAACAAATAAATCAATAGATAAATAAAGCAGAACAGAAATGGATGGAATATATCCACAAGTACTTGCATTTGCATCCCATAAAAGTTTTCATCTTTTTCCTGGAAAGATAATACTATAAAAATTAGGAAATTGGATAAATAAAACATAAGAGACATAAAATAAAATAAAAAATCTTAAGATATAAAGATTAGAAGATCAAAGTTCTTATCGCTAAGAAAATAATTGAGTAACAGAGATATTAAACCAAGCTTTATTAATTATTAAGCAAATAAAGACCATTGGAAGAACAGAGAAAAGTTGAGTAAATCTACAAGTTATTTGTAGCTCATCTCATCTAAAAAGATCATAAACAAAAGTCAGAAAATTGAAGGTCATCTGTGGCTGTTGTTGACCTTAATTTTTAGAGAAAACAATACGGGGAAAATCGGAGAGGTATGGAAGAAATGTTGGTCCGCTGGTGAGTTTGATAAGAGAAGAAACTAAGTGATAGGGACGGAGAGTGTTTACCAAGCCCTAGTCCCAATCGTACAGAAATCAGAGGAGAAAAAAGATAAGAATTTGATGGTAGTAATCCTCGAGCCACTAACCAACCTTCAATTGATGTGATTTTCTCTGCTACTGCACGTCTTAGATTGGATCCAGTGGATAAAGAACAAACACATATAGAAAAGAGAGTTCGTGTAAATGAAAAATCGGAGGGGTAAACCAAGGGACTAAAACCCAATCAGACGAAAGAGAGAGAGGAGAACAGCGATGAACAAGGGAGAAAGAGAACCCTTCTAAATTGTGATGTATCGAGCCATGCGCTAGTCCCATCCTCGGCAGAATACGTCAGAAAGAAAGAAAACCCTCCAATATTTCTCTAGTTGGGCACGTGATTTTGGCATGAGGAGGACGACCACATTTTAACCAATGACAGTTTGTCACATCAGCAGACGACCACTCTTTTGCCAAAACTCATTCGTGCTTTTACTATATAGGTAGATGAAGCTCCAAGTGAGTATGTATCCTTTCAATGAATGAATGATTGATTCTTGAATGACTGCTTATTACTGTGCCAAATGTGAAAAGTACTAAATGTAAATATTTTCGTGTTTTGTCTACTTGGTTGCTTGTTTGGGAACCTCACTGAACTTTTAGATCATCCCATTAATTTGTTTTCCTTACAGGAGTGGAGGCTAGAGCAAGTAAGTGTGAACTAGCGTGTATAAGTTTCTTTTACTTATACTTTTATGGATCGAATATATTTGGTATATTTGACAATGTAAAGCTACGTTTCACTTTTCGCTTGTAAATAAAGTTTAACTATGGTTGATTTGGGAACCTTCTATGTTAATTTGGAGGCGTGAATTACCATTTTTAAGAACGCTAGTGAGTAAATCTCAGCGATAGTTGGGCAGACTGTCTGCCAAACCCTTGGGTTCGCCCTAGGGGGAGGCGGGGTTGTCACTCTCTCTCTCTCTCTCTCTCTCACACACACACTCATTCTTTTTCATAGCTATGGCCCTCAGCTTTGATTTCTCAATAATTAGCCTGAAAGCCTTAAAATTGAAATTTTTTTAATAATCTGTTATAAATTCACCAATGATAAATCCCCAACCCTATACATGATTAACCAAAGAAAATTTCCTACTCCAACATAAATTTTCCATAATTCGAAAAAATAAAAGACATGCGCTTGTATGATATATGAAAATATACTATAATAGGAAAATCCTACAAATCTTAAGGAAAATTATTAACTATAAGATACTCACTTGTTTGAGGCTTGAAGTTGATTTCTTTGATGAATA
>NW_020861579.1:0-20761 GCF_003713205.1 Coffea eugenioides
ACATAGGCCTACACTACTGGGTTCCTTCTCTCAGCCCTAGGTTCTCGATTTGGTCGGTCACAGATTTCCAATGACCACCCTTCCTTAATCCCGAGGTCGTCTAAATCTACACAGATGCCGAAATATCATTTTCTTAGCTTTCCGTTCCATTATATATATACATATATATCTCAGAGGAGAGGGTTCAGTTAGGCACATAGACACAGGTAATCAATCAAGAATCCCAAAGATATTTATCTGGTATAGCACAAAATCATTACATATGTAGTTTAAAGTAGTCCATAGGAAAATCAAGTAGACACATAACAATGTGCACATTCATAGGAGAAATAAAATAGGTTTTTAAAGCTAACACGTTAAGCAGCCACAGTAAGTATTACAGTCCAAATCTAACCACTATCTATCAAAACCCTAGCTCAACTTTTATTGGGCAAATCCGAGATAGCATCCCTCATTCCAATCTCCTCAATCGGGTCAATGTCAAGTCCAATACAAGAATCCCCCGTGCTCTAACCTTTGTCAGCATACCTTATCTCAAAATCACTTCTGATTTCTAGTTACCTCATCATACACAAGACTATACCCCTTCCGAATTCACAAGTATTCCCTTAGGAAAAGTATTTGGTACTCGAGTACAAGAATCCGAAACGAAGAGAATTTACAACTCAGGCCGTACGCTCCCAAGTGCAAATCAACAAAGTTTAAGATTCCTACCTGACGTACACATCTATCTACCTCAAGTACCATGATAAAGATTTTTACACTTATAACATGCCCGGTTCATAACTTATGCTCAAAGAGCACTTAACCCTTTTAGACACCTTCACCAAAAGCAGGACCATAACACCACTTGGCACCAAGCTCACTCCGCGCAGAGACCACGCGAAGCGGCTCTGATACCACCTGTGACAGCCCCACTTTCCCCTAAGGCGAACCAAAGGGGTTAGCGGACTGCCTGCCCAGCTCTCGCCAGGACTAACGGTTCAGTTTAGAGCAATCTAATACGTTCCGGATCTTACAAACGCGCGTAAACAAGTCAAAATGTCAAAGTAAAAAAAAAAAAAAATTCGGAGTCGGTCATGAATAGTAACCGACCCGTCGAAACCCCAACCAATCATCAAGCAAATATTTACATGTTGAAATTTAGCAGATACCATCCAAAGTGGCATACCAAAGTGATTCAAAAGTGGATACAAGTACGGTTTGCCAAATCAAAAGGGAAATGGACCCAAAAGTACATTTAGGGTTTCAATCAATGAGCTATACAAAAGATATGTCCAACTAGCTCAATTCGGCAACAAACTATCAATTGCAGTCCAAAAATATTTATTTTCTTGTAAGAAAAACAAAAGGAATAGGGTGAGCTTAAGCCCAGTGAGATAATACCACTCAAGCAGCAAAGTTCACATAAGCATAAAGCTTTTCATTCCAATTCATCAAAAGTAAACAAAGGCACACATTAATGGTGGTGATAAAAGGATACGGGCGGCTCTCAAGAGCCCTATTCCTCGTTTGCATTCTTGATCGAATCTCATTGACTCTCCGTCAATGTTTCAAAGTAACCAACCGTAGACTCCACTTTACTTCCATTCCTTCCACCCAACATACCCCTACCGGGCCCGAACTCCAAACACTTGCACTGTGGTATTACTCGAGTATACCAGAATCGAGAGTCTCTCATACTACAAGATTCCATATAACAGTCCCCAAGGTTCATTAATTGGCACGACCAAGCCCCCGCCGGCTCGATTCAATCAACTACCAATGGGGTTGAGCTCAATGATAACAATCATGGTCGTTGGATACTCGTCCAAACGACACCCAGTCATGTACTTTCATTTCATGTAACATTCCATGTAACATTCCAATAACATGAGAAATAAGTGAGAGTGACAACGTACACCCTCACTTCAATCAGTATCGATGTTGCAATAAACATTTAACTCATCAAGTTCAAGTATCAAAGCTATATAGTAACACATAAGTGAGTAGTACACTCACCAAGCTTGAAAATTATATTTCATGCACCTCCGTCAAAGGAGCGTCGTGAACCACCGTCACGCCCTAAAACATGCAAACAAGTACAATGAGACTCGATAAGGAGTCATAAACCAATGCCAAATATTCCCAAAATAGGGTTCCATAAGCACACACAAGCAATAGAGGAAACCAGAAAAATCTGGAAATGGAGTAAGTGTTAACCCGGAAAAAAACAGTTTTTGACGTCATTATGCGATTTTGGTACCAATGGCACTACGATTATCGGATGAAGGTGAAAGATCCACCGTTTCGAAGCTAAGATATAGGGATACAATATTACAGAAGGTCACTCAGCCCATTTTTGAGTGTAACCAGGTCAAAAATGCAATCTACTACACCAGAACCGTAAAAACAGATTCACAGAATGCATTCTAGTGCAAACATCATAAATCAGCCTACCTAAGTCCAAATCCAGAAATTCCAAAGCCATCAGAAATATAAGATACAAGTCTACATTTCATCAGAAGACCTCAACAACCAATTCGGAAGCATTCCTAACCAAAATAACCAATTACAGAAGCAATTCCCAAATTCGGGTAAAACCAGGGCAGCAAGAGTAATTCCATCGTTTCTCAAGTTACGCTACTCTGATTGACCTGAAATTTTTCCGGCACCTCTAAAATAACATTCCCTACAACTTTTATGTTTTAACACAAGGCCAATTCGGCCTCTAACTATGACCTACAAAACCGGGCAGAATGTAGAACATTAAAACCCTAACTTTTCAATTTTCTTTCCAAAACAGAAATTGCTTGCAATTAACCACTTTTTCCACCTTCTAGCTTCCTTAAATACCATTTCCAATCATCATACATGACCACATAATCATATTCATATGAAAACAGAAAAATCCCCAATAATTACAAAACTTCACCAATTCAACCAAAAATCAAGATATAATCCATAAAAGTGCATCTTATACTACCACCAATCATGAATTAATCATCATTAGAGGGAGGAGAGGGGTCCTTCACTACTCACCTTAGTAAAACAAGAGAGAGAGCAATTAGTCACCTTAGCTTTCCAAACAACTCCACAAAACACCTCACTATCACTCACTTAAGGTTTCCTATGTAGCAAAACCAAGATTCAATGGTTGATTTGGTAGATTGGAGCAAGATTGAAGCAAACCTTGGAGAGCTTTTTCTTTCTTTCTTCCTTGTAGAGAGGTTCGGCCACAAGCTTGGAAAAAATGGAAGATTTTTGGTCAATTTTTCGGTTTATTTAGTAAATGGTAAAAGGATGAATAGTAAGTCAAATGTAGGAATGAATCTCTAAGTGACACATGTCACTTTCATTAATTACTTGCCTAACTTTTTCTCTCTCTCACACCAACCACTTGGTAACCTCTAAATATTTCATAACAACCGATAAATTAAACCCAGTATCCAAATCTTAACCTAGTTGGCCGAATTTTACCGAACTTTCCGCACTAGTGGGTCCCACGTCCGATATACATTCTTATTTTCTAAAAATCTAACCAATACTAGAAAACTCATCTAAAAAGTATATTTACTCATGAAAATTATTTTCACAATTTTCGAATCAATAAAACGTGGAAAAGCGTGTAATTAATATTAGCAATTAAGAAAAGTACGGGTTCTCACAGATTCAAACCTAGGCTCTGATACCACCTGTGACAGCCCCACTTTCCCGTACGGCATACCAAAGGGGTCAGCGGACTGCCTGCCCAACTCTCGCCAGGACTAACGAGGCAGTTAAATTCGATCTAAAACGTTCCGGAAGGTAATAGCGCGCTCAATCTATTCAAAATTGCAAAATAGCAACACGAAAATCAAAACCGCCAATGAATAGTGGGTGCCATGTCATATAACTCAGGAAAACATTTCCAAACCAAATAGGATACAGGGTTAAATAGTGTTATACACATACGTTTGTAATTTACAAAACAAAAGAAAGATAATTAGATCAAAATACATTTGGGGGTTTTTCCAGCTATCGAGGAGCTTTACAAAAATATATTAAAACTAGCTCAACTCGTGCTTCAAAACATCATAGTCCCCAAAAGTGGTTCCCTGTAAGGAAAACAAAATTTAATGGAGTGAGATTTCGCCCAATGAGGTACCATCACCCAAGTAACAAAGTTCACATAAGCACAAAGCTACTCAATCCAAACACATCCAATAAGTGAGTCAATTCGCATCACGTTTCAATAAAGATATTAAAAGGATACGGTCGGCTCTCAAGAGCCCTTATCCCTGCTTGCCGTATTTGATCTCGCCCCGTTGACCCTCCGTCAGCGCTTAAGGAGTAACCAATACCGTAGACTCCACTTTCACCGATTCCTTCCACCTCACATACCTCTACCGGGCCCAAACTCCAATCAGTTCAGAAATGGTAATACTCGAGTATACCAGAATCAAGAGTCTCATACTCAAGAATTCCACATAAACAGTCCCCATGGCTTGTCAATTTTCTCGACCAAGCCCTTGCCGGCTCGATTCAGTTGACCACCAATGGGGTTGAGCTCAGTTATAACAGTAATGGTCGTTGGAGACTCGTCTAAACGACCCCAGTTCAAGTATATTCAAGTAGAATTCAATTAATGCAGTAAACAGTCACATAAGCCATAGAGCGTGAGAGTGATAAAGTACACCCTCGTCTCAAACAATTTCATCCATATACATAAGCATTCAAGTCATAAATTTCAAGTATAACCAAGCCATGTAGCAACAATTACGTGAGTAGTACACTCACCAAGCAAACACAGAGTGAAATCACAAATTTCTGTCCAACGAGCGCTCCGCATCACCGGCACGTCCTAAAACATACAATAAAACACAATGAGACTCGAGTACCAGTCATAAACCGAATCTACATACTACTAGAGTAAGACCAAATAGAACGTATAAGTGCAAAATCAAGCTAGAACATGTGCGGAAATGAAGTTTAGGTTGGAAAATAAAAGGTAGATTTGACGTTGCTTAGCGGAACTAACACAACTAAAGCTACACTTGTCAGATTGAGGTACAATTTACACCATTTCGAAGCTAAGATAAAGGGTTACAACTTTGATGAAGACCACTCAGTCCAGTTCATGGTGTAGCTAGGTCAAAATTTCAATGTACCAAACCAGAATCGTACAAACAGGTTAGCTAACCGTATTCTGGTTAAACGACCCTAACTCAGGCTACTGATGTCCAATTGGGACGTTTCTAGGTCCGTTAGAAAGTTAAGACACAACACTACAACTTTCATGTTTTGACCAAAATCAAACTCAGTACGCATCAGGGTGAACGGTCGCAGTCCGTTTGGGTGAACTGCCAACCCTGACCGCCGAACTCCTACCTAGGGCAGTCTGGGTATTTCCGTCTTTTCACAGGCTACCGAGCTCGGATTGGACTGAAATGTTACAGGCAACTATAAAACATTATTTCCTACAACTTTTATGTTTTACCCTAAGGCTAATTCGACCTTCTTCCTATCCAAACAGTACCGGGCAGAACAGGGTTAATTGAAACCCTAATCTAGAATTTTCCGCACAAAGTGGAAATTTTCCGCAATTAGCTACAATTTACGCACTATAGCTTCATTCTAGACTATCCCAAGCCATCATCCATGGCCACACAATATTAAACATATAAAAATAGAAAAATGAAGAATAAATATAAAAATTCACCAATCTCTACCAAAAGTCACAAAATCAACTCTATGACTAACACAAGTCATTAATTTCACATTATCAAAACCAAAGAAGGAATTCCTTAACTACTCACCTTGCAACCTCAAGAAAAGGCCCAACTTAGCACCACTTTCTTCCAAACCACTTCACAACCAACCTCACTACCACTAAACTAAGGGTTTTTATGGAGAAATTCCAAGTTTAATCGGTTGATTTGCTAGGTTGAGCAAGATTGAAAGGAAGAAAGGTGAGAGTTTTCTTTTCTTTTCCTCTTGAGATGGCCGGCCAAAGAAGCTTGTAAATGAGGATAATTTTGGGTCAATTTTTGATTAATTGGTAAAGTGATGAATAGTGGTCAAAGTCCAAGAGTAAATCACAAAGTGACACTTGTCACTCTCATTAATGCAAAGCTATCCTTTTGTCTCTCCCACACTAATCCATTTGGTAACCTCTAATTATCTCTTAACACTTAGTAAATCAAACCCTGTATACAAAACTTAACCTAACTGGCCGAATTTTACCGAACTTTCCGCACTAGCGGGTCCTACGCCCGGTATTCACTCCTAAAATCTCATGAACCAACTTATACTAGAAAAATGATTGAAAAACCATATTTACTCATAAAATTATATAGAAATTTTCCTAATATAGAAAATATGAAATGCGTGCAATTCAATAAAATAAAACCTAGAAAATAAGAAAATTTACGGGCTCTCACAAAGGAAGTATAGGCAAAGGTAATTCATCAAGGACCTGTTTCAAAGGCAAGTAAACACTTATCAAGCCCTCACGGGCATGGGGGAAGGAAATAGGTCTTCGATGCAAATTCCTCGATGTACACTATAATCTGGTCGCTGCCTATAGAAACCCTAATCAGGCTATGACTGGATTAGTCCATGATAACCCTCCTATATCCAATCTCTCCGATCACTCCAATTCACTAGGTCAAACGTTAGAATCTTCTGCGCTTGACCTTTGCCATCAATACTCACCTTAAGTACAATCAAGATACAGACCCTTATTATAGTGCTCTCCACTATTTGGTATTCAAGTACAAGAATCCACAATAAGATAATTCATAACTCGAGTCGGCCAGTCCCAAGAGTAAATTATCTATATTAGAAATTCCTACCCGACATACATATCTATCTTCCTCAGGTACCATAGGAAGAGATTTATACTTATAACAGGCACGATTCATAACTTACGCCCAAGAAGAGCACTTAGTCCTTTACACTTATTGATATAATCGGGACCATAACACCACTTGGCCCAAGCTCACTTCGCGTAGAGACCACGCGAAGCAGCTTTGATACCACTTGTGACAGTCCCACCTTCCCCTAAGGCAAACCAAAGGGTTCGGCGGACCGTCTGCCCAACTCTCGCCGGGACTACGGAGTCACAACACACCAGCCCTACATAACACGTGATAGAACCCCAAGAAAACAAACAATCAGCGACTACTAAGTGGAAAACATGATTTATAAACCACACGGTGAAATAGTACTTCGATTAAACGTTCAACGAAAATGAAACGAAAACGAAAATAAAAAAAATGAAAACTGGAAAGAAAATCTGCCTCGTCACAATCCGGCCGAGATCTGCCTTGATATCCGGCCGGATTCTTGGCCAGATTGGAGGTAGTAGCTCATCCCAAATGTCATTCAATTCCCCTGTCAATCCGGCCAAGATCCGATCGGATTCGATGAACAGGGTTCCCGCCAAAGTTGTTTTTCTTACTCGTTCCACCGGCCAATGAACTCCCAAAACGTTCATATAACCATAGCGATGTACAATCTCAAATGAATGCAGTTGAAACACATGATTAAACATTTAGATATATAAACATACATTGGAAGGTTTCAAAAGTTCAATCAGCAATACAAGTCGGAATATCCAAAAGTGATCAAAGTACAAGTAGGGTTTTCCATTTCAGAGGAGCTTAAACAAAACATATATCTATCTCTAGCTCTACTCTTTTCTTCAAAATCACGGTTCCCAAAATTTTGAACCCTGTAAGGAAAACAAAATAACGGGAAAGGGTGAGCTTACGCTCAATGAGGTACCACAAATACAAGCAGTCAAGAATCATGGAACTTCACTTTTAATCAGGCAAATATACACACTAAATAAGGAAATGAGCAAACACTTCAAATAGAAAGGATACAGGTAGCTCTTGTAGACACCAAATTTTGAATAATTTGTAGGTGGCATCTATTTCATGATTTTGTTTGTTTTAGATTGTTTGCATTCTAGTTCGTTATTGTTTGTTTCTCATTTTTAGTGGTTATTTTAGTTTTATTCATTTTCGCCCTTTTAGTTGACCTATTTCATTTGCTTTTTATTCTTATTTACTTTTAGTTTTAGTTTTAACTTTTAAGTTTAAGATTAGCGTAGAGTTTTTAGGAAAAAAGAAAAGGAAAACATCAAAAATATGTTTTAGTCATTTTGTTTTTATTCAATGCTTTCTTGAAGGAAAAATGAAAATGAAAAATCAAAAAAAAAGGAGAAAAGAAAATTAAAAAAAAAAAAGGAAAAATAGGCTTTAGTTGGATTGGAAAAATAAAAAAAGAGAAAAAGGAAAAAGGAAAATTTGTTCACAAAAATATGTTTATTTCTTTAAATTCAATCTTTGGGCACTTTAGTTATTTTTATTAAGTTAATTTGAGAAAAAGAAAGTGAATGGAAATGAAAAAGAAAATGTGAAAAGATGGCCATTTTTATTGTTTTTAGTTGTTTAGTTTTTAAATTATTTTCATTATTATTACCTGGTTTGTGTAATTTTGTTATTATTGTTATTTATATTTTATTTTATCATTTCTGTAATTAATAAATTACTTTTCAAAAAAAAAAAAAAAAAAAAAAAAAAAAAAAAAGACCGTAGCATGCAAGCTGCGTTTTTCGCAGCTTGCAAAGAAGGGCTCGGGCAGCCCTTGGGCTGCAATATTAGCAGAGTTTGCTGAGGGTTTTAGGGTTGATAAGTTGCTATAAGAAGCTAAAAAAAGAAACAGCCGAAAAAGGGGAGGTTTTGGGGGAGAGGGAGTCGAAGGAGAAAAAACCAAGCAAGAGTGGAGGGTTTGAGAGCAAAGTGACGGCCGCAATCTGGAAAGGAAAACACTGGAGCGAGAGAGTTTGGAGAGGAAGTGACGGCAGAGGTGAGTGACGGAGAAACAAAAAGGGAGAATGGCTGAGTGAGGAAAGGAGAAAAGGAACTAAGAGCTGGGTTTGGAGCGGAGAATTAGAGAATCTGAAAGAAAGGAGAGAACTCCGTGAGGGCTGAACAAGGAAAAGAACCAGACTGAAGCTCCAAGTTGCAGTTTTTCCAGCACTGGGCATCTCTGTGGCAGATTCATCTTCGTCAGTTTGCATTTGGACGTCTCGCCTAAGAGTCTTCGTGATTGATCAACCTTCTAAGCGTCAAAGGTAATTTCTTTTTGCCGTTTGCTTCTCACACAGTTTCAGATCTTCATTGAATATGCCCAGGATTTTTGCTGCGTTAGTCCATGAATGTATTTCGCTGCTTTGTTCCCTATAGTAGTCCAGTGGGTTTGGTCTTTCGTTGCAGAATTTATTGTGTAAATGGGTTTTTGAAGAAAACCAAACCTGATGGCCAATGATTAGTGAAAATTTTGCTCCAAGTTGCTTGTCTGATCCGACATGTCGCAGATTTGAAAAAACTAGAAATTTGCAAGGTTTCATGAAAAATCTGGTTTTGCTAGCTTTTCCTCCCACTTAAAGCTTCCTTTTGTTTGCGTGCTGAGTATTGGGTCCTGATGCAATGATTTGGAAGTCTTTCTATAGGTTTTCCCTAACTAATCCATAAGGTAGCTAAAATCTAGAGGCACCAGAAATTGCAGACGCTTCATCAGTTGCATGTCTGCATTTCTGTTTTGGTTCCTTCGGTTAGCATCTGTTTGCATTTCAGATCTATCATCTGATTGAGGATTGATTCATCATGTTGATTTCCAGTTTTCCAAATGCATAAAAGCTCGCTGTTTGTTCTCTCTTTGTTGTTGCTCACTGGCTGCGATAAGGATTCATTTGCATGAGTAAGTCTCAGTGGAAGAGGAAATGAATATGCTTCGGTCTTCCATTTTGATTCTTCATGTGTCTTCATTTTCTCTTAATGGTTTTGTGCTTATCATTGGTTTATGTTAATCAAGGTGCTATGTTGCAAAGTATGGAATGTTTGATGATCTTGATGCCTGGGTTTAATTTATGTTTGGCTGAGTTTTGGTGCATGAAATCTGCTGCAATAAACTTGCAAGCTCTCTGTTTGTTGCGGCAGTGCATGTGGACAGCTTGTGTGCGTTTCTTTTGCTGATTTTTCTGGAGGTATAAACATCAAGGTTCTAGGATAAAAGTGGGGAGAAAGCTTTGTTATCCTGTTGCTTTGATTCCAGTTTTGGTTCGGTCAACTTTGTTAAGGGATGTTTGAATAAAAGGAAGATTGCATTCGTTGTGAAAAGCTTTTGGCAGAAATGTTTGTTGCAGAAATGTTTGATAAATTTTGCATGAAATAGCTTGAGCTGTCTAGATTTTGCATGTATGACTAGCGGCCTGTTGGTATTTCAATTTGATAAGTTTTCATGTTGCAAAGTAGAGGAATGTGTGATAGTTTGTTTGGATTTTACTTGAGTTTGAAGGCTAGTGCTGAATTGCAGAAGCTTACGCATAGCAGAAAGTGTAGAAAAGTAATGAAGTTGCAGAAATTTTGGCCGAGAGTGTTCTTTTGCATGCATGAAAAATTTCTAAAAATTTCACTTTGACCCCTCAAGTTCCCTTTGGTTGCACTATGGCCCAAGTAATTGGAATACTTAATCAATTTAATCCCTCAAGCTTCTCCTTGTTCCACTATGACCCAACCAATTGAATAATTTCATCAATTTGGTCCTGGGTAATTTTAATTTGTGCAACCTCATTGCTTGTTTGCTTCAATTAACTATCATGCTTTGCTTCAATTGTGCTTAAGACATGACTTTAGGGACTTTATTATCAAGTGAGTTTTGTTTTGCACATTTCTTTTAATTTTTCTTAAATAAAGTGGTACCTTGACCTTTTTATTATTTTGGAGGGTAAGTTAGTAATCTCACTACGTTAGGGCGTCGCTTCAAGGGAGGTACACTCTATCCCTCACTTGCACTTTATTTTTCCTATGTGCTCCTACGTGTTATGTGAATATGCCTGTCTACTTCGCTTTCCTTACCTCCTTGCATGCATTTACTTGCTTTTACTTTTATTTAAGTTTTATGGGGTATGTGTACACCTCTTGGCTTGTAATAGATAGGGCTCGGAGAGCATCTTGTCCATTTCCCCTTCCCCTTTATGCTTTTATGGGGTATGTGTACACCTCTTGGCTTGTAATAGATAGGGCTCGAAGAGCATCTGGTCCACTTCCCCTTCCCCTTGCTTGCTTGTTTTTGTTGCTACATGTTTAATTGCTTTATTAGGCTCTTGCATCTAGTCGAGCATGCTAAGTGCTACGTGCTACGTGTTTACGAGCGTTTTGGCATGTCTACTTGCTTTCATAACCATGAATGAATGGAATGGATGAATGTACGTCACCACACTAGCCTAATGCTAGTTGTGGCTTTTTTTTTATTATTAGGAATTCATAGAAAGGGCTAGTCCAACGCTAGACCCAATAGGATTTTTCCTTTGGTTTTTCATTAATGCACTATTTGCCTGTTCACTACATATCACGCATTTTCCTTAGTTTTATCATTTGGCATGATCCTCGAACCCCTTTCCCCTCATTTTAGGTTTTGCATCCCATACTAGCTATAGGGTTCATTTTGCTTGAGTGTCCCCTTCCGATAAGGGAAACGAGCGAGTGTGGCTACTCGATAGCCTTAGCACGCTAGTTTCGCCTTCTAATCAAAGGGAAAATCGAGTCACGATTTAGGTCTCCCCGTACCCAATATGCATGAATTCCCTAGGCTCATGCATTCTCAATCCACTCTATCATTACACTTTCACTTTTGTCTCATTTGCACACATGCACCCTTTTATCACTTTCACTTGCACACGAACACTTTTATCTTCACTCGCACACGAGTACTTTCATCTACATTTGCACACCTTCACTCTTATCTTATTACTTTTATCATTTTTTCACTTCACATAAACTCACACTTTCACATGGCATGCATTCCACTCATTTTTCACGTCATTTAGGTTTAGGTGTGACCTCTCCAAAAGGATCATTATTGGGCTTCACAATTAATGTGATTGGCACCACTCAACCTTTGAAGAGAAATTTCCCCCCAATCCCCCTAGGTCTAGGGTTTTGCATTCATATAGACATATCCAATATGCGATACATACCTTGGGTAGAAAAATTAGGAAAATTGGTTTAAGTCACGCAACTAGCCTTGGCTAGGTCGAAGGGGTGCCTTGGATTTTTATCCTTGCCTTCCCCTTCGTCAAATGTGACCCCCGATCCCTCTTTTGGTTACGTAGACCCAAAAGTTCTCAAAAAGGGTTTATTTACTTTTTTATTCAAAAACAAAAATCATTTTTGGGTGACTTGGTACACCCTAACTCTATACCAAGTGGCGACTCCATTTTTGATACAAAAAACCCTTTTTGAACTTTATATGGCCAAACCGTCGCATTATCAAGTCCCATGGCCTTTTACTTTTCATTTACACACGTTCACATTCCATTACACCACTCACATCTCACACCACGCACACATCATCACTCATTCACACTATCAAAAAGTGGGGCGCGACAGTTGGCGACTCCACTGGGGAACTCCTAAGTGGGTCCAAGCATTTTGACTTAACCATTCGTTTCCTTTTTCTACCCTTTTTATGCATTGCATTTGGATATTAGGGTTGCATTTTCTATTTTAGGACTTTTTCGCCTCGCGCGCGTATCAAACTATTCCCTCACTCACGTGTGTATGTTTGGTTGATTGGATGTATGTATCTCGCGCTTGCATTGCATTTGGGGGGGTGTGTGTCACCTTTAGAGCCTCGCGTGGTTCTCACCCCTTCCCTCAAAATAGGGGAACACTTCATACGTGCATGTTTACTTGCTTTATCCCATTTTATTTTTATTTTCGTGGGCGCCATCCCACACCGCCTTGTAGGACTAGGACCGATTGCCTTGGGTAGGCGGATGGTGTGCTCTGCGCCCATAGCGCTACCTAAGGGATCACTCGAGCCACCGATCGAAGGCCCTGGGAGTGATGACCCTTCGCCTTTAGGTCTGAAGGCTTGGGAGCCGAAGCTTTATCGAGTCTAGTTGCATTAGTGAGCCCCAGCCTCATGCATCCATGTTAGATTTTCCTAGGTTAGAGTCAGCCTCACCCTTTTAAGCACATTAGGCACGAGGGAAGGGGTTCCACCCCTTTTACTTGTTTTTATTGTATTTCTTTTTCTTAATTGCTCCCAATGTGTTATGTGTACTATCAATTGCACTAACCATTCTTTTGTTTTCTTGGCTTGCATTCATGTGCCTTAGCAATAAGAGGCCTTTTTGGCACTCTTTTAGTGACTTACCCACTAGATGACTCACATGTTTAAATTTCAGTTATTACACTTGATTTTCAATAAATACATTTCATTTTTAGACCTTTTCCCCCCGATGCATTATTATGTCCTTTAGGTCATATTTGTCACATATTTACATCGCTTTAATAAACTGGCATCATGCATAAACCCTAGAAAGGGAATGCCACATAGGGAATCCCGTGTTTAGGAATAAGCCACCTTGTGTCTCGGATACTTAATCCAGTGAGACTTGCACGTTTACATTTTGTACCATCCAAAGGGGTAGTGCACAAGGTAAGGTAGGATCCGATCATTTTCATAGAGTGATCTTTGGAATATGAGCATCTAATAATCACTTTTTGGCCATTTTATCAAAAATTGGTAAAAATCCCTTGCGTGAAGGACATTAATTTGAAGAAATTCACAAATGATTCCTCCTATTGAGATGATAAATAAATTGAGGCCAAATTGTGATTTTAGAAGGCTCATAGACTGATTTTCTGAAACCACCAATGGCCGGCCGATTCGATCAATCCATTTTGTCAATTCATAATCGATTTTAAATAAACCATTCCTTTGACCAATTTACCCTTTTTAGGATCATTCGGTCGATTTTGAATAAATCATCAAATCTTTTGACCAATCTACCCTTTTTAGGGTCATTCGGTCGATTTTGAATAAATCGTCAATTCATTTGACCATTTTACCCTTTTTAGGGTCTTTTGACCAATTTACCCTTTTTAGGGTCATTCGGTCGCTTTTGAATAAATTATCAATTCAATTGATCAAATTACCCTTTTTAGGGTCTTTTGACCAATTTACCCTTTTTAGGGTCATCCGGTCGATTTTTGAAAAATCATTCAATTCATTTGACCAATTTACTCTTTTAGGGTGACTTGGTCGATTTTTGCATAAATCATCAATCTCTTTTTCATTCATTTGGCCAGTTCACCCATTTTTAGGGCAATCGAATCGATTTTGAATAAATCAAGTTTCATTCATTTGATCAATCTACTTTTTTTAGGGTGATTCGATCAATTTTTGAATAAATCAAATTTCATTTAATTCATTTGACCAGTTTGCCTATTTTTAGGGCAATTTGGTCATTTTTAAATAAATCATCAATTTTATCCAATCTATTTGACCCGTTTTTTCCCTTTTTAGGGTTTAAATCTAAGGGTCACCGAATAGATTAATTGAGACATTGCAATCTCTTTTACACATTATTCCATGCGTCGATCAAAGTAGCAATCCATTCGGACTGTTCCCTCATTTTAGGACAAATGTCTCTTTTCACTCCAATTGACCAAATTCTTTCAAATTATTTTTCACTCCATAAGCTGATTGGATCCATCAGGTATTGTATAGTGCCTGCTCTGGAGGATTGCATTTTCATGCTAGGCCTACCCTTGGCATAAAAAGGGTTCCCCCATAGGGCATGCATACCGATTTTATAGTCTTGATTACTAACTCTGGATATTTTTCTTTTGTTTCCCCCCTCCCCTGCATTCATAAAAATATTTCAATAAGACGAAAATGTTCTTCTATATCTGATGATAATTTTAATCCAATAAAGTTTGAAGATTACAAGTGTTATTTGATTCTTGGGCGGATCCTACGATGAAAACCCTCTGAGAGATGTTGTAATTGTTTTCCAAAGGGAAATTTTGTATATTTGAAAAGGAGACAAAAAGTGTATATGTGGAGCTCTTTACAAGTTTCTCTCTTCTCACTTGTATCGTAATTGAATGAGAAATTTTGTTTCAAACTTTTTCAGCAATAAAATTTTTGGACAATCATTGTTTTGTGTATATTTATGTACATTTCATTCTTTATTCTTATTCATTGGAGATTTCATGATGAATTTGAAGAAATAAGACTAAATTGGGATTTTTTTTAACCTCCGGCCTGAAAATTCATAATAAGAGTGTTCAGAATTAAAAGATGGTCACTCAAAAGGCCCTATGAGATACCTTTCTCCTTCACTTAATTCCAAAATAAAATCAGTCACATTGATTGATAAATTGCAAATTGGGGCCATCTTTGCTTGAAAATGCCCATTGGTTTAACCAGATTCAATTCACATCTAAGTGAAAGCAAAAATGTGCATTATTCTTATTTGTTTGGAAAATTTGGAATGATACTTCAAGCATTCGTTTCATTACCTATACAGATTTTCATCATTTACTCTCCCATTTGAGCTTCTAAAAGAATAATTTCGTTTCAAATAAGGGTCTTAATGATCACTACCCTTCATTGAAAAATTTTCAAATATCAAAAGAAGAATGGATTTTCAATGACCATTTCGCTACTTCGGTTGTCATGAGGTATAAGAATGATACTTTGGCCGTCATTTCTACAATCTAAACACTGATCATCCCTTGCATCCTCGTTTGAGCTAAATTGGTGGTTCTTTTCGAGTGCACATATGATCGCACCCCACATTGGGGAAGGAGATTGGGAAATTTTGAAAAAAAAGAGAAAAGCAAAAATGATAGAAAAAGAGGGAACTGCAAATTGAGGAAAATCGATTCCACTTGGGTTCTAATTCAAAAAAAAAGGAAGGGTTTTTGTCCATGTGAATCGCCTATGTTTCACAAATATGGATGAGCAAGGGTCTTCCTCAGTCAATTAATTCAGATACACGCAAAAAATTTCGCATTAACGAAAGTTTCCTTTCAGAGTTGTTGTAAGGAATGGAATACAAGTCAGGCCATCTTCTTTTCCGATCGAACATTTTATCCCTAGTTATCCCTTTTGAGCCATCAGAATAAATACTTCATTTGGCACCCCCTGAGAATCGCAAACCCCACACTGGGGCAAGTTGGGTTGAAAAAGAAAATTTCAAGAAGCGAAAAAGTGAAAACCCACAAAATCAAAAGGCAAAAGAAGAAAAGAGAACCTCAGTTCAAAAGTAAACTGGGGCAAATTTTGTGAAATTTCAAAGAATGGCAAAAAGGCCGAAAAGTCAAAAGGAAAAAGAAAAATGAAAGTGAAAAGCCTCAATTGAGCAAAAACTGAGGCAGATTTTGATTTAACCCTGAAATAGGGTTGGCGCAACAATGCGATCTCGGATTTTTCAAACCACTTTGAAATCCGTTTTCAAGCCTTAACTTTTCTAAGCACCCCACCTGACCCCATTACAAAAGCCGAAAGCCCTGACTTCTGTTCTTAGCAATGGCCCTGTTAAGAAAATTTCTGATGTCGAAAATTTTAGCTGTATTTCTGAATTGATTTGGCGTGAGGTTGACACTGCTCTTCATATGAAACCCCGAGAAGGTATTTCTGAAAAGAGGGAAAAAGAAAAGAAAAACGAGCGAAATGAATGCAAAAGAAAGATGCAAAAAGATTTGATGTTGAAAGACCCTGTTGGGTGATGATAAAAAGTCAAACAAAGTCCAAGAATCTGGAGTCCAGATGAAGGCAATGTTGAAAAATGCGATCTGTGGTGTAATGTCCTTGAAAGTTTTATTCTTTAGCTATCGTTTTCAAGCCACATTACAAGCTCATAAAGTCCATCGTTGACTTATTCCTTCATGACAATCCAAAGTGACGACTATGCTCGTAAGAAATCCATCAATCATTTGTGATCATAAGGGAACAACCAGTTTTTTCATGTTTTAGCTATCGTTTCCATCCGTGTTATTGCAAGCCTATAAAGCTCGTATGTGGACTACGTTTTCTTAAGAAATAAGGATGATAAACTCTTTGCTTTCACCAAGATGTGGTATAGAAGGGGTTACATACCATCTGAGCACATGAATAAGACAAATCTTGACCTCCCATTTCCAAATCAGAAATAACGCCATTACCCAAAGCTTCGATGCTAAGGTAAGGAAGAAATCCTTTGTA
Organism: Coffea eugenioides; assembly: GCF_003713205.1. NCBI lineage: Eukaryota > Viridiplantae > Streptophyta > Magnoliopsida > Gentianales > Rubiaceae > Coffea > Coffea eugenioides. Next base: position 17,038 of record NW_020861579.1, read on the forward strand.
ATTTGGCATTATTTTGAGAAATTCATCATGAAATTTTCTTTCTTATAGTGTTCGCATAAATGGAAAGTCATCCAAACCAATTGTTTGCAATCAAATGGGCCCATACTGGGGCAAAATTTTTATTCGCAAGATTTCACAAAATAAGCCCACACTGGGGCAAATTTTTTATAGTCCATTTGAGGATTTCGTCAAAGACTCAAGCAAGACTTTCAAATCAATCACGCTGCCTTTTTCTTGAAAATTTGAGTGCATGTAAGCCCCCTATGCAGGTATTCACAGTTGAAGTCGACGAAAAGCATCTGGCGATGTGGAAGGCCGATGCCGAAGAAAGGAAAGAAAGAAGGGAAAAGGGCCCTACACTGGGGCAAATTATTTTTGAAAAATTCTCTCGAAAAATCAGAAAAATTCAAAAGTCAAAAATCAAAAATCAAGTTCAAATTTTTGTTTCTTGGAAAATCAAAATTTAATTTCTTATATCTTGACAGATCAAATCCAATTTCTTGACCAATTGGATGGCAGGATTGGGTCTTATCCTGCTGACCATTCACCAGATCACGTTGGGCCTGGATTTTGTGCCGCCAACTTCACAAAGATCACGTTGGGCCTGGATTTTGTGCCGCCAACTTCACAAAAGTCATGTTGGGATTGGTTTTAATTCAACCGCCGTTAGCATCGAGTCTATCTCACTAACGTGCGTGTTTTCATTCTACCGCCGTTAGCATCGAGTCTATCTCACTAACGTGCGTGTTTTACTTCAACCGCCGTTAGCATCGAGTCTATCTCACTAACGTGCGTGTTTTCATTCTACCGCCGTTAGCATCGAGTTTATCTCACTAATGTGCGTGTTTTACTTCAACCGCCGTTAGCATCGAGTCTATCTCACTAACGTGCGTGTTTTCATTCTACCGCCGTTAGCATTCGCCGTTAGCATCGAGTTTATCTCACTAACGTGCGTGTTTCATTTCAACCGCCGTTAGCATCGAGTTTATCTCACTAACGTGCGTGTTTTCATTTCAACCGCCGTTAGCATCGAGTTTATCTCACTAACGTGCGTGTTTTCATTTCAACCGCCGTTAGCATCGAGTCTATCTCACTAACGTGCGTGTTTCATTCTACCGCCGTTAGCATCGAGTCTATCTCACTAACGTGCGTGTTTTCATTTCTATCGCCGTTAGCATCGAGCCTATCTCACTAATGTGCGTGTTTTCATCCCACCAACACTCCATCTCACTTCAATTCATCTAATTTTACATTTCTGTCCGGGTCTATCCCGTGGGTCTATCCCAATTTTACATTTCTGTCCGGGTCTATCCCAAATTTAAATTTCTGTTTGGGTCTATCCCATTTTTACATTCATGTTCAGGTCAGTCCCATTTTTAGAATTCTTGTTCGTTGGAATCATTTTTGCAGCCGAATAATGCAGGTAAGTATTTGGTGTCTACTTCTTTGTCTCAAGTTTTTTCAAAACTCAGACAAAGAGGGGCAAACTGTAGACACCAAATTTTGAATAATTTGTAGGTGGCATCTATTTCATGATTTTGTTTGTTTTAGATTGTTTGCATTCTAGTTCGTTATTGTTTGTTTCTCATTTTTAGTGGTTATTTTAGTTTTATTCATTTTCGCCCTTTTAGTTGACCTATTTCATTTGCTTTTTATTCTTATTTACTTTTAGTTTTAGTTTTAACTTTTAAGTTTAAGATTAGCGTAGAGTTTTTAGGAAAAAAGAAAAGGAAAACATCAAAAATATGTTTTAGTCATTTTGTTTTTATTCAATGCTTTCTTGAAGGAAAAATGAAAATGAAAAATCAAAAAAAAAGGAGAAAAGAAAATTAAAAAAAAAAAGGAAAAATAGGCTTTAGTTGGATTGGAAAAATAAAAAAAGAGAAAAAGGAAAAAGGAAAATTTGTTCACAAAAATATGTTTATTTCTTTAAATTCAATCTTTGGGCACTTTAGTTATTTTTATTAAGTTATTTTGAGAAAAAGAAAGTGAATGAAAATGAAAAAGAAAATGTGAAAAGATGGCCATTTTTGTTGTTTTTAGTTGTTTAGTTTTTAAATTATTTTCATTATTATTACCTGGTTTGTGTAATTTTGTTATTATTGTTATTTATATTTTATTTTATCATTTCTGTAATTAATAAATTACTTTTCAAAAAAAAAAAAAAAAAAAAAAAAAAAAAAAAAGACCGTGGCATGCAAGCTGCGTTTTTCGCAGCTTGCAAAGAAGGGCTCGGGCAGCCCTTGGGCTGCAATATTAGCAGAGTTTGCTGAGGGTTTTAGGGTTGATAAGTTGCTATAAGAAGCTAAAAAAAGAAACAGCCGAAAAATGGGAGGTTTTGGGGGAGAGGGTGATACGAAATATGGGCCGCTTATGGGCCATGTTTTGGGCTGCAAGAGATTGAATCTTTTAGTAATAGTTAGTAGTTTATTTTCTAGATTCCTATTTTATTTGCTAGGAATAAATTCGGTCCAAGACCTCATGTTGAGTTGGATCCGATTTATAGAGTCTAGGCTCACTATAACTTAAGTTGGTTAATTAGCTTTTATTGGGTTATGTTGGGCCAGCTTAAAGCCTTCATTGGATCAATTATAAGCTGACCATTAGATAGTGGATTTGAGTAGTGGAATCGGGCCAAAGGCCTAGCCTAGCCGAGTTAGGGTTTTGTCTTGTAAGGCTATATATAGCCTAGGTTTTCATTCATTAGGGGAAGAATTCAGATTTTATAAAATATATGTGAGTTATTTCACTCTCTCTTGCCTCAAGAGAATTTCCTTTGAATACTTGAGAATTAATCTCAAGCTGTTCATTGAACTTATCAATCAAGTAGTCTCCTTGATTGTGGCGTTCTTCTATCCATACTTTTGGTTCACTAAATTTGCTAGTCGTGGGTTAAGGAATCTCCTTAGTTCGTGGCTCGTGATTCTAGAAGGGTCAAAGTTCCGCCAATCATCCCAACTTGGTGTTCGTCTAGATCCGTCTCACATCAGTTGGTATCCAGAGCTAGTCGACGACATCAAGTATATCCCGTTGAGTTTGTTCGTAAGCTTCCTAGTCAAATTTATTTTGCAAATCTGGTCGTGTCTCTCTTTGTGTCAAGTCCGATTGTTATTACAAAAAAAAAAAAAAAAAAGTACTGTAGCATCGTACTGTTCATCGCTACTGTAGAGATACTGTTCACCGCGCCGCACTGTAGCGATACTGTTCATCGCTACTGTAGCGACACTGTTCATCCCGAAAAAAAAAACTTTTGTTCATAACTTGTGTTTCTTTCTTATTTTGGTGTCTTGTTATATTGTTCTTGAAGTTTTGTGTTGGTTTAGAGTAAAAAAAAAAAATCCAGCCGCTAGGGTTTCCTTGGGCGCAAGTTTCTTGCCAAATCTGTCCAAACTTTAGTTTATTCCACCAAGTTGTTTTAATTAATTTCCTAAACTGATTTTGTGGTTGAACTTGTTTGGGGTTGGAATCTTGGAGAGGGACTACCATAATCTAGGGTTTCTTGAGTTTCTTGAAACTAATCTTGAAGTCTTGAAACTTTGATACATGTCTTGATAATTATTGGAGGATTGAAGGAGAACATTGGATTGACATTAAATTCTGGAATTCTACCCAAAAAAAAAAACAGCCGAGTAATTGTGTGTTCTTAGAGTCAAAAAAAAAAAAAAAAAACAAACAGAAAAAGGAAAAGAGAAAAGGCATTCCGGGTAGCAAACAACAAAGAAGG
>NW_020861580.1:0-25701 GCF_003713205.1 Coffea eugenioides
TTTGAGATTAGTCCATGATAGCTTCCGAGATTTATTCCCTCAATCAGTCCAATAACTAGGTCAAATATTAGGATCTTTCGCGCCTTGACTTTTGCCATTAAAACTTGTCTCAAGTGCAATCAAGATACAGACCCTTATTCTAGGGCTCTCCACTTTTTGGTACTCAAGTACAAGAATCCACAATAAGGTAATTCACAACTCGAGCCGGCCGGTCCTAAGAGTAAATCACCCATATTACAGATTCCTACCCGACGTACATATCTATTCCTCCCAAGTATCCTGATAAAGGGTTTACGCTTATAACATTCATGATTCATAGCTTACGCCCAAAAAGAGCACCTAGTCCTTTCCACTGACTCACATAATCGAAACAATAACACCACTTGGCCCCAAGCTCACTTCGCGCAGAGACCACGCGAAGCAGTAAAATATCTTCCATTCTTTCAAACCAGTTCTCGGCAATTTCGGGATCTAGTTATCCAAGAAATTTAGGAGGTGTGAACTTTTGGAACTGATTTAGGACTCTATCTTCACTTACTTCAAGGTTCCTTTACTAGTTACCCGGTGTTTGACCTTGTTGGTCAACTGAATGGCCAGTAAACAGTAGATCCGTCATACGATTGATAGCTGTAGCTACCTGGTCCCCTACTCCACCTCCGGGTCCCTGGTTCTAATTGACTACAAACCTTTATTCCTCTTCTTGGTCCTGGACCTATTCTCCTTTATTACTCACTGGTCTAGGGTCCAAGTATTTTAACCAATGGGTAAGTACGTGTTGGTACATGATAGATGATTATTCCTTTTCAAAAGTCAAATAAAATGAAATCGGAGTCACAATAAGCGAGTGAAAATATAAAGCAATTAAATGCCAATGTCGTAATAAAGTCGAGGTCAAAGTCACCGTAACAGTCACAGGCCAATTCACAGTCACAGTCAAAGTCAAAGTATTATACATTCCAAGGCTCATAGTAGTTGTTTGTAAGATAACTAGACCAAAAGTATCAGGTACGAGACTCACAGATACAAATACAGTCATACAGTCATATCAAGGAAAAATCCAGTGCAAGTAGTCAAAAGAAAATTGTACAACCACCGAGTCACCACATCCCTTATCCTTTCTATGTATAGTAGTCAAAATCATCCAAAGTAGTAGCCTAGAGGTGTAGGCTTAGTTTGATGCGGGACTAGCTGACCCTCCTCCGGTCTAGGCAAGGTCAACACTTGCCTCGTCTCCAATGTTAGAGACTTCACCACTTAAGTCTACTGAAGTCCCCAAACAGGTCATCACAAACATTCAGGTTTGACTCGACTCTATTCCTCACTTTTATTGCCCCCTAAACGCGTTCCTGAGCTTCTCCAAGTTACATACAAAGATTTACCAATCCTTTGATGGCCTTCAACCATATCATACCTGTGCTCCTTAATTCGATCGGCTTGCATTTTAGTAGTTCTTCAGCTTTAAACCTAGCATTGTCCCGGGCAAGCAACTTTCGCTCCTTCACAACGGCCAACACTACACCATTAGAATAGGTAAAATTTGCAGACACTCACACCACTTGTAGTGATTAGATAAGCCCCAATAGGCTCTAGGCCTCCGGGTCTGATTTGATACTAAATCATCGGTAAGTCCCCACGGGATGGCTCGCCAACCGGTCTATTACTAGGGCCGCCAGATTCATCCAGCCTACACAAAGTGTAGATAAACTTAAGTACTCTTAAGGGAAAATAATCAAATATAATCCTCAAGTCGAAAATTCCTAACTCGCCCAAACCAATTCAAACCTAGGCTCAAAATTTTTTTTTTCCTTCCAGTGATCACTTAACTTTCAAACCAATCCCACAGTCCAGCATCCTGAGCTTTTATGTCTAGGATACTCTTCAAAGATCTGAAGCCTAAGCTCTGATACCAACTGTGACAGCCCCACCTCTCCCTAGGGCAAACCCCAGGGTATCAACGGACTGCCTGCCCAACTCTCGCCAGGACTCAGTCGTTCAAAGTACTAATATCATCAATGAAACGAATGTAACATTTGACAATGCAGGGGATTGAAACACTAACTCAAACATAATCACTAATTCAACAATTCAGCTTAGTACATATATCATCGTATGCCAACTTACCACGCTTCACTCAAAATTACATAATATAAATCACCCTTAAGAATTTAAGCTTACAAGTCTGCTTAAACGAAAGTTACAACCTCAAAACGCAAGAACGGCAAAATAAAGCTAAGAAAGCCCTCGATCAAATCCCTTCCCGATCTGTTAAGGAAAACAAATGGAATGGGGTGAGCTAAAGCCCAGTGAGGTTCCAGGTAAACAAGTAAACACATAGCCACATAAAATCACAAAATAGCCAACTAAACACCGTACAGTAAAATAACAGTTTAATCACAGTTCAATTCAAGGATACGGGTGGCTTTCAAAAGCCAAAAGTCCACTTGAGCTTGATCATAATTGCCTCCTGTTGACACTCCGTCAACACTTGTAACAGTATATAGGTCCGTAGAACACCACTTTCACCAGTCTCCGTCCACCAAACAACCCCCCACCGGGCCCGCACTCCATAAACAGTAGTTTGGTAATACTCGAGTATACCAGGAATCCGAGTTTCCAATGCTCAAGGATTCCAATGAAACAGTATCAAGCCGAGGATTTTATCACTGGTGGTGCTGGACAACACAACAAGCAAGCACAACGGCTATGCTTCACCAGGGACCTCCATGCAAGATTCAATTTCCAGTGAACAGTAAACAGTCCTCAAGGTTTATCGGCCTTCTCGACCAAGCCCTTGCTGGCTCGATACAACCGACTCACCTATGAGGTTGGGTACCCAAACAGTAACAGTAGTTGGTGGAATGTCATCCACGCAACTTAAGCACAGTCATGTATAGCAATATCTCATTTCATGTTAATTCATTCAGTAAGTAGAGCCTCAGTGAAAAGAAAAAATAAGAAAGGTCGAGTGCGATAAAGTACACACTCGCCTCAATTTTAATTAAAACAGTTTTGGGTCAAACAATAACAATTCAATACTTTCAAGTACACGAATATTTCTCATAACAAGTAGCAGGTAGTGGAACACTCACCTGTCAAGCAAAAGTAATAATCGACGTCAAACGTCTCAGTTACGATCACCGTCGTTGCCCAAACCTAGGTCAACGAGTGAAAACATTAATAATTGGATTCGTTCCCTACTAAAGTATAGGTTCATTAAGAGGCCAAGTGAGTAGCTTAAGCTACTTAATCCGGCATGCAAATAGGGTCTAAACCACGGTGAAAGTTCATGGAAAACAAGTCTAGTATGTACATGAAAGTTTGGCAAAAGAAAAGTTTCACTACAGCTCAAAGGCTTCATTACGGGTTAAACTGTCTCGCCCGGCCAGCCTCGGGGAAACGGTCATTGCTCATTGTGGGAAAGTCAGAATTTGGTTCCGTTAGTTGCATTGGAAACTAGGTTCATAAGGCTAAATTTGTCTAGAAGAAACCATTTCCAAAATCCCAACATAAGTGGCTCAAAATTAAGAAACCAAATGAACTTTCTGGACTGTCTCGGATGAACAGTACTTCCCGGACAGCCAACTTTCCAGACTCGCCACGGATCGCTCGGGATGAACCAGAAAATGAGCTTTGTACCGTTTTAAAGCTCTAAGAGTCTACTTTCAATTGCCATAAACGGCACTCAATTCTGATCAGTGAGTAACACGTTATGACCTTAACAAGATGGCTGGACAGAAAATTTCTGGACCTAGTCCAGTTTTCCTCCTTTGTTTATAACTCAAAATTTATTCAACCAAATTGGCTAATTTTTTTGTAGACAACCTCCACACACATAACCCAACATATAATACTCACATTTGTAGCCAAAATGTGCATGAAAATATCAAGGAAAAACCGGGCAGCAAGCTTAAAAAGTTTCGGTCAGCACACTTTAAAAAATTTCTAACTTCTACTCTTCTTGTTATTTTCATTCCTTGCACATACCAAGTATTAGATCCAACTAAATAGGGGTTTAAAACATATCAATACTTCATAAACACACATGAATAAGGGTTAGACATTTCATCAAACACTTGGTATGCATATTAGTAAACCTAACCATTACTTGATTAACTCAAGAAACTAACCCCAAATTCAACCATAACAAGTTGTTTTCACCATTTCAACCTCAAGTAGATGATATAACATCATAAACCCAAATTTTAAAGATTACATACCTTACTTACAAGTTGCTTTGGTCACCAAACAAACCACCACAATAGAAGCTTTAGGCTTGAAACAACCTCAAAGATTGAAGGAAATTTTCTCACAAACTCTAGATCTTTCTCTTTTGGTTTTTGTTCAAGATCAAACTAAGGTTGTCATAGCAAGAAGATGGAGTTTTCTTCCTTCCCTTGGAAGCCCTTAAGGTGGACGAAATTTTGGAGGAAAATGAAGCAAAGTTGGTTTAAAATTCCTCTAATCCTTTGGTCAAACAAGATACATGGCTAGGGTTTTGCCACATGGCTCCATTATTGTCCTAACCTTTCTTAATCTTTGACTAATGCCATTCTTAACCTTTCCAAATGCACCAATAATTATTCAACACCTCTAATCTCTCACATAAAGTCTCTACCACTAATAAAAGAACACTTGGACAATTACAAGTGGTGAATTATTTACAACCTAGCTCAAGGAAATATTTTACTTCAAGTAAAATGAATTGAAATGAAATGCATGGAAATTATTATAACACATAGAAAATAATTTGTAAGGGCATATATTAAATGGTCTAGATCTTATAATAAGGCATGTAAGTAAGAAAATTGTGTTTTAAAGTGAGGGTCAATACAAGGGATTTGTTGTAACACATTGTGAAATATAATGCCAGGGCATATAAGAGGTGGTTTAAATCTTGGTGCAAGGCATGTAGTTTGGGGAAATTGTATTTTAAAAATGAGGGTTCTCACACTCTCTCCCCCTTAAAGAATTTCGCCCTCGAGATTCTCAGCTTGATTACTGAGTAGTTCAAAATATTTTCGATGAATATCCTTTTTAACTCTCTCGAGTCCTGTGAGCGCATGCTTTAGTAAGACCAGCAATACAAAGCCATATTATGTAGGAATTGAAGCTACAAATCTTTATTTAGAACATGTTTCAATTTACAAGTTTCATAGTTGTATAACCTATCGAAATATAATACTAGCTTGTTCCCATCGAAGAATAATCCTTATGTCCTTACTAATCAATGTTGCAAAAGTCATTTAGAGCAGAAAAGTATCACTTATAGCCAAACGTTTAGAGAAAGTAGAAAAGACGTTCAAAATGCAAAGTTGTAAACTGTCCGACCTAAGGTGGTTTGAAGAACTCATTTTCCTTTCATTTAAGTCTCGTTTCTACTCATAAACCAACCTCAAAATAGTTTACCAACTCCAATCCTAAAGTTGGGAATGTAAGTAGGAATAATCCTAGGAAAAATAGAAATTTTTTTAGTTTTGCGTGATCTCATTTGAAAATCTTATCTCGAGCTTCTTATGTCCAAAACTTAAAAAACTTTATACCGTCGGAATATGGATTCAAATTGTTACAACTTTCTAGAAGGTACCATTGTAAGATCCAATCCACGAGTCGGTCAAATTCCAACCTAAAGTTGCTGCTTCACCCAGTAACAGACAGAACATGTATACAGTTTCAATCAACTTTGAAAAATCATAGATATTCATGGAAATTGAGAGATACTCTGAATCTAGTTTCAAACATAATAAAACTCAATTTTGACTTTTCTACATCAAGATATAACAAATTCTGTAAAACCTTCCAAGGTTCCCTGCGGAAAAAATTTTCAGCGGCACATCCTTTGTGTTTACTAACTTTTCCTAGCCCATTCAAGGCTTCATTCTTCCCATGAAATAGCTTCAACTCAAGCATATAAATATCAAGCCCACAACTCACTACATCAAGCATATAACCGTCTCTACTCAAGTTTAGCAAAATGAAACCCGAAGCTGAAATTCTTAATCACAAGCTTGAATTTTCTTTAGGCAAGTCATAACAAAGCTATCAGACCATGGTCAGTACTTAAGCATGACGTGTGGTAGAAAATTCACCATAAAACCATAAATTACCATAACACTAGTTCAACCCATGAAATTTTCCATAAAGCTGCCAAAAGTACTACCTTAATCCACTAGTTTTCCTATATTGGTAGTAGAGGAAAATTGCTAGCCAAAGTTACCTTGTAACCTCAAGAAAGATGGAAATCCAGGGCTTCTTCCTCAAAAATCGCTCCACCAATACCTTGAAATCTTTCTTAGTTAACATTTCCATGGAGTAACTTCAGATTCAAGTACAAAATTGAGGTTGGAGTTGGAGGTCTCTCTTTGGTTTCTCTTCTCTCTTGGTTCGGCCAAGTAAGAGGGAAGATGAAGACAATTCGGTCAAATTGTTGATTTAGTCAAGGTGAAAAATGTGACGCAAACCTTAATCTCGATAGAAAGAAGAGTTACAACATGGTTACTATTCTTGCTAGCTCTTTAACCCATACACTCTGTACATTAAATCATTTCTTCCCTTCGAGCGACAAACGATAAATTTTTAACTCAAAGACCAAAGTAGGGCAATAAACTCAGGGATAAGGATCCAATATTGCACCACCACAAATATTTCATAGCACTTATTAAAACAGCAGGTACCAAGTCCACTGTTCCTAAGGGAATACATCTTGCTATATAAAAATATCACTATGCATAGTCCAATGATTATAACTTATCCAGGCAAAAACCTCATTAATGGCTATTCAACTTGGCAAATGTACTGGTACAAACTTATTCTGTACCTCTTCTGGAACCCCTTCATATTTCCTTTCAATCGTATGTTCTGATGCAATAGTTCAATGTTCTCTAGGTATTTTGGTTCCCATCATCTTTCCCAGTACTCAGTTCATCTCTTTTGGAACTCTATTTCTTTTTTAATAACCTCTATTTTCTTATGCAGATCAGTCACATTTGTCATCTCACTAATTCACTTATCTCGATAGTAGCTTGCCAGTAAATCAAAGGAGCAAAGTAAGTAACTAATTACAATTGGAAACTCTAGTCATATAATTTTTAAATTCATTCTCCTCCGATCCTACCACAAGGAATTAAACGTAGCTATCCTCAAGTGAGATAGACAAGATAATAGAATACAGGTAGGCTAATAGCTCAGAATACAATGCCACTCATTCTTATTCGGGAATTTCAATACGAGAGTATCCTTATCACTTATGCACATAGCAACCCTAAAGCGTACTTTATGTGTCGGAACTTATACCTCCTATCTCAATCTCTTGCATACAGGTATAGAATCCAATTCTTTTCTCAAATTCCCATGCATAATTCCAAAACTCACGATCTCGCCACGATCATAATCGAGTCAAGTCCATACTTAGACATTAGTGGATAGGTGTCAAGGAAGCATAGGAAAGAATGTCACAAGAGGAGTAGAAATATCCATATAGTTGTAATCAAACCGCCCCACATTCGAAATAAACACTTATCATGTCTTCACAGTCATGGGTGAAGGAAACAGATCTTCAGTGCAAATTTCTCGACGTACAGTATAATCCACCATCTATAGAAACCCTGTCAGACTATTTTGAGATTAGTCCATGATAGCTTCCGAGATTTATTCCCTCAATCAGTCCAATAACTAGGTCAAATATTAGGATCTTTCGCGCCTTGACTTTTGCCATTAAAACTTGTCTCAAGTGCAATCAAGATACAGACCCTTATTCTAGGGCTCTCCACTTTTTGGTACTCAAGTACAAGAATCCACAATAAGGTAATTCACAACTCGAGCCGGCCGGTCCTAAGAGTAAATCACCCATATTACAGATTCCTACCCGACGTACATATCTATTCCTCCCAAGTATCCTGATAAAGGGTTTACGCTTATAACAGTCATGATTCATAGCTTACGCCCAAAAAGAGCACCTAGTCCTTTCCACTGACTCACATAATCGAAACAATAACACCACTTGGCCCCAAGCTCACTTCGCGCAGAGACCACGCGAAGCAGTAAAATATCTTCCATTCTTTCAAACCAGTTCTCGGCAATTTCGGGATCTAGTTCTCCAAGAAATTTAGGAGGTGTGAACTTTTGGAACTGATTTAGGACTCTATCTTAACTTACTTCAAGGTTCCTTTACTAGTTACCCGTTGTTTGACCTTGTTGGTCAACCGAATGGCCAGTAAACAGTAGATCGGTCATACGATTGATAGCTGTAGCTACCTGATCCCCTACTCCACCTCCGGGTCCCTGGTTCTAATTGACTACAAACCTTTATTCCTCTTCTTGGTCCTGGACCTATTCTCCTTTATTACTCACTGGTCTAGGGTCCAAGTATTTTAACCAATGGGTAAGTACGTGTTGGTACATGATAGATGATTATTCCTTTACAAAAGTCAAATAAAATGAAATCGGAGTCACAATAAGCGAGTGAAAATATAAAGCAATTAAATGCCAATGTCGTAATAAAGTCGAGGTCAAAGTCACCGTAACAGTCACAGTCCAATTCACAGTCACAGTCAAAGTCAAAGTATTATACATTCCAAGGCTCATAGTAGTTGTTTGTAAGATAACTAGACCAAAAGTATCAGGTACGAGACTCACAGATACAAATACAGTCATACAGTCATGTCAAGGAAAAATCCAGTGCAAGTAGTCAAAAGAAAATTGTACAACCACCGAGTCACCACATCCCTTATCCTTTCTATGTATAGTAGTCAAAATCATCCAAAGTAGTAGCCTAGAGGTGTAGCTGGACTAGCTGACCCTCCTCCGGTCTAGGCAAGGTCAACACTTGCCTCGTCTCCAATGTTAGAGACTTCACCACTTAAGTCTACTGAAGTCCCCAAACAGGTCATCACAAACATTCAGGTTTGACTCGACTCTATTCCTCACTTTTATTGCCCCCTAAACGCGTTCCTGAGCTTCTCCAAGTTACATACAAAGATTTACCAATCCTTTGATGGCCTTCAACCATATCATACCTGTGCTCCTTAATTCGATCGGCTTGCATTTTAGTAGTTTCCTTTAGTTGATTGACTTCAGCTTTAAACCTAGCATTGTCCCGGGCAAGCAACTTTCGCTCCTTCACAACGGCCAACACTACTCCATTAGAATAGGTAAATTTTGCAGACACTCACACCACTTGTAGTGATTAGATAAGCCCCAATAGGCTCTAGGCCTCCGGGTCTGATTTGATACTTAATCATCGGTAAGTCCCCACGGGATGGCTCGCCAACCGGTCTATTACTAGGGCCGCCAGATTCATCCAGCCTACACAAAGTGTAGATAAACTTAAGTACTCTTAAGGGAAAATAATCAAATATAATCCTCAAGTCGAAAATTCCTAACTCGCCCAAACCAATTCAAACCTAGGCTCAAAATTTTTTTTTTCCTTCCAGTGATCACTTAACTTTCAAACCAATCCCACAGTCCAGCATCCTGAGCTTTTATGTCTAGGATACTCTACAAAGATCTGAAGCCTAAGCTCTGATACCAACTGTGACAGCCCCACCTCTCCCTAGGGCAAACCCCAGGGTATCAACGGACTGCCTGCCCAACTCTCGCCAGGACTCAGTCGTTCAAACTACTAATATCATCAATGAAACGAATGTAACATTTGACAAAGCAGGGGATTGAAACACTAACTCAAACATAATCACTAATTCAACAATTCAGCTTAGTACATATATCATCGTATGCCAACTTACCACGCTTCACTCAAAATTACATAATATAAATCACCCTTAAGAATTTAAGCTTACAAGTCTGCTTAAACGAAAGTTACAACCTCAAAACGCAAGAACGGCAAAATAAAGCTAAGAAAGCCCTCGATCAAATCCCTTCCCGATCTGTTAAGGAAAACAAAGGGAATGGAGTGAGCTAAAGCCCAGTGAGGTTCCAGGTAAACAAGTAAACACATAGCCACATAAAATCACAAAATAGCCAACTAAACACCGTACAGTAAAATAACAGTTCAATTCAAGGATACGGGTGGCTTTCAAAAGCCAAAGGTCCACTTGAGCTTGATCATAATTGCCTCCTGTTGACACTCCGTCAACACTTGTAACAGTATATAGGTCCGTAGAACACCACTTTCACCAGTCTCCATCCACCAAACAACCCCCCACCGGGCCCGCACTCCATAAACAGTAGTTTGGTAATACTCGAGTATACCAGGAATCCGAGTTTCCAATGCTCAAGGATTCCAATGAAACAGTATCAAGCCGAGGATTTTATCACTGGTGGTGCTGGACAACACAACAAGCAAGCACAGCGGCTATGCTTCACCAGGGACCTCCAAGCAAGATTCAATTTCCAGTGAACAGTAAACAGTCCTCAAGGTTTATCGGCCTTCTCGACCAAGCCCTTGCTGGCTCGATACAACCGACTCACCTATGAGGTTGGGTACCCGAACAGTAACAGTAGTTGGTGGAATGTCATCCACGCAACTTAAGCACAGTCATGTATAGCAATATCTCATTTCATGTTAATTCATTCAGTAAGTAGAGCCTCAGTGAAAAGAAAAAATAAGAAAGGTCGAGTGCGATAAAGTACACACTCGCCTCAATTTTAATTAAAACAGTTTTGGCTCAAACAATAACAATTCAATACTTTCAAGTACACGAATATTTCTCATAACAAGTAGCAGGTAGTGGAACACTCACCTGTCAAGCAAAAGTAATAATCGACGTCAAACGTCTCAGTTACGATCACCGTCGTTGCCCAAACCTAGGTCAACGAGTGAAAACATTAATAATTGGATTCGTTCCCTACTAAAGTATAGGTTCATTAAGAGGCCAAGTGAGTAGCTTAAGCTACTTAATCCGGCATGCAAATAGGGTCTAAACCACGGTGAAAGTTGTGAGGACTCGCAAATTCCTTGTATTTTTCTCAAAAATACCCTTTTATTTGAAAATTATTACTTATCAAAGGCCACTACCCAAATATTTCACACTAAGTGTAAATAAACCTAGAAAATAGGGTTTTACGCTTCGGTTTCAAGTTTGGAGCGAAATTAGGGTTTTCGCGATTTTTAGCCGGATGAATTTTCGGTACAGAGTAAGAATTAATTTGGGGATTTAAAAGTGACTTTTAAGTGAAAAATAAGATGTGACTAGTGGCAATGGTATAAGGTTAGTGAATGGGAAGTGAAAAACCTAGTACGTGAGTTTTTAAGAAAAACGGCGCGATCCGGCGGGTCCCGCGCACTACCGATTGAACCACCACTTGACCACCCCTTTCTTGCCATACAAGTTTATTACTAATGGAGCAAAATATCTCCTCTCTCATGATGACCTCTTGACCGAAATTTGTGGACTAAAATAGCAAGGAAGAAAGAGAAAATTTTGTGGTGGAAATCAAGCCAAGTGTTGCCTAAACTTGTGGTCCAAATTAATCCTAATCTTCTTGCTTTCTTATCTTACAAACTTAGCTCATCCTTCTTCATTTTTCTTCTCCTTGGCCGAAATAAGAGAGAGAGAGAGAGAGACAAAGAGAGTTCATCTCATTCTCCTTCATTTCTTCTCCAAATCTTGAAAAGTTTCTTCTATTCGCGCAAATCTACTCCGATTAAGTTGTTATCTAGCACAAAGGCTACCTACCGGTGTAATTTTCTTGAGGAACAAAGGCCTTGAACACTTGTTTCTAGTTTTCTTGAAAAGGTATACATGCTAGAACCTTGATTCTTCGATTAAATGCGTGATTAGTTGCTAAATATGTCACATATGGTTGAATTATTGATGTATGTAGTGAAATAGAGGCTTGGATCATGATTTTCCATTTTATTGGAATTTTTACAGTTTTCCTATGATTTTTCTAGTGCTTAAAATTTGGGGCTTTGATGTTTAAAGTTTAATATGGGAAGTTAAGATGGTGAAGCAAGCCAAAAATAAAGCAATTAGCATTTGATTTCAAGAATTTCCAGATTTCAGGAACTTGAAAATTCAGTTCTGCCCGTTTCTGTATCACCTAGTTAGAGGCCGAATTTGGCTTGGAATAAAACATGAAAGTTGTAGAGAATGGTATTTTATAGGTGCCTACAAAATTTCAGCTCAATCGGAGCAACGTAGGACGTGAAAAGTCCAAAATACCCCTACTGTTTTAAGTATTTCCCAGCAGTCCGTTTCTTCAGTTAAGTCCAGTTTATCACGATTTTTGACCAGGATCCATTCTGATTTAGCTCTGGGACAAAACATGAAAGTTGTAGTGTTCGGTATTAGCTGTAAAATGCCTCTAAGAACACCTGATTCGGACTTGTGTAGACTGAGTTATGTCCATTACAGTGTAACGCGATTAAACAGCCGACGAATTGGTTTCTGGTTTAGTAATTCGAGAATTTGACCAAGTTACATTAGAAACTGGACTAAGTGACCTTCAAGAACATTGTAGCCCTGAGTCTTAGCTTCGAAACGGCATAGGTTTCGTCTTAATCCGATAAGCGTAGCCTCGGATAAGTTATTTCCGCATTCATACGTCAAATCTGTCTTTTGCTAAATTGAATTTCTGCACTCGTTATTACTGTATTTCTTATTCTTATGATATTGTGAGCCTATGGAATGGCTCTTGACTTGAATTGCTTATGTGTGATGTTGGGTTGTGGTTGAAGAAAAATAATGAAGCCAAAATGGCTGGAAAATTAGGTAAACACAAAGGGCGTGCTGCCCAAATTTTCGCCCGATTTGGCCAATGCCATGACCGAGTTTCCATTTTAAAACATGATTTTTCATCCTTGGGTTCAAACAACCCTCTTCTTACTTGAAAGTCATCTTTACACGTTTTACTCCTAATTAGTCGGGTTTCTTTGTTTCCCTTAAATGTTTTGCTCGATAAACTGTAATATGTTCTCTTGTTCAACCTTAGGTTTCATTGGTGATTAAGGGTAATATCCGGAAGGATATTTTGCGCGATATTTTGCATTTCTAGGTGAGTGTTCCTTATTTGATTCTATGGCTTGTTGTTATCATTTGCTAATGTGTTAAGTGCTTTTAATGATTTCCAAAATGAGCTTCCTAGGCGAGTGTGTACTTTATCGCACTCGACCTAAATAACTGTGCAATTTTCAAGGATTTAATGATTGAAATGTTACTTGCGCATGAATGTAAGCCTTTTAGGCTGAACTGGCCATTGCCCCTTGTTACCGGTCGTCTCGAGCCAGAAGCGGACTCGGTCGGGCGATTAGGGACTTGGGTGAACGTTTGGTATACTCGAGTATTACCCTGTAGGTTGGTGGAGACTGGCCAACGGCCAGGACGGGGGTGAATGAATGAATGAATGAACGAACGATCGAACGAGGGTTATTGATAAACGAAAAATGCAGTTTCAAATGATTGGAGGAATAAGGGGAAATGTCAGGAGAACGAATGAACGAAATAACGAATTGCTCCTTGTGAGCCGTATCCTTTTAATGAATGTGTTACTATCGCTTTCCATTGAAAATGTTTCTTGAATTATTGATACTCCATGTTTAATGTATTGGATTGATTATCTGATTATGTGTTCGGAACCTCACTGGGCTTTTAGCTCATCCCTTTAGTTTTGTTTTCCTTACAGGGGAAGGCGAGCGAGGACGTGAGCTTGAGATAGACTAGCCAATCTAGTTTTGTTTCTTTTGTTTCTTTTGTAGTGGTTCTTGCCTAGTGCTTGGCACGGGCTGGACGTATGAAGGATTGAGAACCCTTGTATATTTGATGTTTATATTCTCTTTTGGGTTGGCAATGTATATAAGTTCCGCTTTAAGTTTGGATCAATGCCCTATTTATTCTTGTGATTTATTTCAATTTTTAATTGAGGACTGTAGCGAACGAATGAGTCCCGGCGAGAGCTGGGCAGGCGGCCCGCCGAACCCTCTGGTACGCCTTAGGGGAGGTGGGGTCGTCACAAGTGGTATCAGAGCTTAGGCTTCAGATCTCTGTAGTGTATCCTAGATTAAAGATTAGGATACCGGACTGTGGGATTTGATTGGACTTGAAAGTTAAGCGATTGAGGGATAAAACTTATAGCTGCTTCGCGTGGTTTCTACGTGGAGTGACCCTGGACTAAGTGGTGAAAAAGTATGAGGGACTAAGTGAAGCTATGAATTGCGAATGTTATAGGCCTTAAATCTTTCTCATGGTATCTGAAGACCATAGATAGGTATGTCAGGTAGGAATTCCGATTGTAGATAGTTTACTCTTGAGACTGCAGCTCGAGATGTGAATTATCTTATTTCGGATTCTCGTGCCTGAGTACTCTATAGTTGAGGTGCTGCTAAATACTTGAGACTTGTATTTTGGGAACATGAACAGGCTTTGTCTGACTAGAATGAGCACAAGAGGTTAAGGGGTATCTGGTGTGAATAGTAAGTGACGTGAGGGACCGGACGGGGTTACCTTAGCTAAGACTGGAACGACACATCATCTCCTCGTTTGATTCGCTTATATATTCTTATTACATGACATTCATTGGTGTATTTGAGCATATGAATATTTACCTGACTTGATACGTACTTGGGTAATTGATCATCTATTTTCTTGATATGTGGAGTGCTATGTTCATATATGTTTACTTGTGTACTTGGTGCCTCAATTTTGGTTACTTTTGAGTCACCTTATTGCATTTATTCATTAAACTACTTTTGGAAAAAAAAGAGGGAAGGAAAAATATGGATGGGAGACGTAGTCAGGGACGTGGTCGAGGCCGTGGAACTAAACGGACCCCAGAACCTAGAGCAGAAAGGGAAACGTTCGCTGAACAAGAACAAGGACCGAGAGATGCAACCGGAGACCAAATGGCGACGGCAATGCAACAAATGACGGATATCTTGGCAAGATTAGTAGATCAACAAAATCAAATACCCGTAAATCAACCCAGGAACCCTGAGACGGGTGAGGATAAGGCTCTGGAGCGGTTTCAGAAGTTTGCACCTCCAAAATTCGCTGGAGGGCCTGATCCGGATATCGCTGAACAGTGGCTAGAGGCCATGGTGAATATATTCACAGCTTTGAATTACACTGAACAGAGGCAGGTGAACTTCGCAGTGTTTCAATTTGAGGGACCGGCCCGGGCATGGTGGAATGTAATTAGAACCAAGTGGGAAAGAGAACAGACTGTATGGACATGGACGAATTTCATAAGGGAATTTAACGAGAAATACCTTCCTCCTTTAGTTCAAGAGAGGAGAGAGGAAGAGTTTATTGGACTACGCCAGGGAACGTTAAGCGTAGCCGAATATGAAACGAAATTTACGAAACTATCCAAGTTTGCTTCTGAATTGGTGGCCACAGAACGGCGAAGAGTAAGACGATTTCTACAAGGATTAAATTTGGAACTCCAAGAAGCACTAGCGGCAGTACAAGTGAATACGTTTACGGAGGCCTTTGAGAAAGCTCAAAGAATCGAGACTGCAAAGGCACAGATAAAAGCTTCCCAGACCCAGAAAAAGAGTGCATCGAGTAGTGTAGTGGAGGAATTAAGTGAAGCGAGAGTCCCTTCCAAAGTGCAAAAAGTGAACTTTTTGTCCCACCCACCATGGACATTAGGGGCGATAGGTGAAGGATCTACAAAAGAAAGCCAAATCAGATCTGGGAAAAGTTTTCAAGAAAGCCAAAAGATGGCTTCTCACGTGGTCTGTGGGTACTGTGGAAAGGCAAATCATGTCGAAAGCGATTGTTGGAGAAAGGGACGGAAATGTTTAATCTGCGGAAGTGGCGATCATCAAGTTAGCAACTGTCCGAGGAGACAGTCACGTGAAAGCAATACTCTGCAACTGGATGGAGCTAAATCACAAGTGAATGAAGGAGGGAAACGAACTAGCGGACCGGCAAAGGTTTATGCTTTAGACAACCGACAAGTTCCGGACTTGTCTGAGGCAACTGAAGGTATGAATTTCGAGGTCGAAATTCTTTTAAGGGGGAGAGAATGTGAGGACTCGCAAATTCCTTGTATTTTTCTCAAAAATACCCTTTTATTTGAAAATTATTACTTATCAAAGGCCACTACCCAAATATTTCACACTAAGTGTAAATAAACCTAGAAAATAGGGTTTTACGCTTCGGTTTCAAGTTTGGAGCGAAATTAGGGTTTTCGCGATTTTTAGCCGGATGAATTTTCGGTACAGAGTAAGAATTAATTTGGGGATTTAAAAGTGACTTTTAAGTGAAAAATAAGATGTGACTAGTGGCAATGGTATAAGGTTAGTGAATGGGAAGTGAAAAACCTAGTACGTGAGTTTTTAAGAAAAACGGCGCGATCCGGCAGGTCCCGCGCACTACCGATTGAACCACCACTTGACCCCCACTTTCTTGCCATACAAGTTTATTACTAATGGAGCAAAATATCTCCTCTCTCATGATGACCTCTTGACCGAAATTTGTGGACTAAAATAGCAAGGAAGAAAGAGAAAATTTTGTGGTGGAAATCAAGCCAAGTGTTGCCTAAACTTGTGGTCCAAATTAATCCTAATCTTCTTGCTTTCTTATCTTACAAACTTAGCTCATCCTTCTTCATTTTTCTTCTCCTTGGCCGAAATAAGAGAGAGAGAGAGAGAGACAAAGAGAGTTCATCTCATTCTCCTTCATTTCTTCTCCAAATCTTGAAAAGTTTCTTCTATTCGCGCAAATCTACTCCGATTAAGTTGTTATCTAGCACAAAGGCTACCTACCGGTGTAATTTTCTTGAGGAACAAAGGCCTTGAACACTTGTTTCTAGTTTTCTTGAAAAGGTATACATGCTAGAACCTTGATTCTTCGATTAAATGCGTGATTAGTTGCTAAATATGTCACATATGGTTGAATTATTGATGTATGTAGTGAAATAGAGGCTTGGATCATGATTTTCCATTTTATTGGAATTTTTACAGTTTTCCTATGATTTTTCTAGTGCTTAAAATTTGGGGCTTTGATGTTTAAAGTTTAATATGGGAAGTTAAGATGGTGAAGCAAGCCAAAAATAAAGCAATTAGCATTTGATTTCAAGAATTTCCAGATTTCAGGAACTTGAAAATTCAGTTCTGCCCGTTTCTGTATCACCTAGTTAGAGGCCGAATTTGGCTTGGAATAAAACATGAAATTTTAGAGAATGGTATTTTATAGGTGCCTACAAAATTTCAGCTCAATCGGAGCAACGTAGGACGTGAAAAGTCCAAAATACCCCTACTGTTTTAAGTATTTCCCAGCAGTCCGTTTCTTCAGTTAAGTCCAGTTTATAACGATTTTTGACCAGGATCCATTCTGATTTAGCTCTGGGACAAAACATGAAAGTTGTAGTTTTCGGTATTAGCTGTAAAATGCCTCTAAGAACACCTGATTCGGACTTGTGTAGACTGAGTTATGTCCATTACAGTGTAACGCGATTAAACAGCCGACGAATTGGTTTCTGGTTTAGTAATTCGAGAATTTGACCAAGTTACATTAGAAACTGGACTAAGTGACCTTCAAGAACATTGTAGCCCTGAGTCTTAGCTTCGAAACGGCATAGGTTTCATCTTAATCCGATAAGCGTAGCCTCGGATAAGTTATTTCCGCATTCATACGTCAAATCTGTCTTTTGCTAAATTGAATTTCTGCACTCGTTATTACTGTATTTCTTATTCTTATGATATTGTGAGCCTATGGAATGGCTCTTGACTTGAATTGCTTATGTGTGATGTTGGGTTGTGGTTGAAGAAAAATAATGAAGCCAAAATGGCTGGAAAATTAGGTAAACACAAAGGGCGTGCTGCCCAAATTTTCGCCCGATTTGGCCAATGCCATGACCGAGTTTCCATTTTAAAACATGATTTTTCATCCTTGGGTTCAAACAACCCTCTTCTTACTTGAAAGTCATCTTTACACGTTTTACTCCTAATTAGTCGGGTTTCTTTGTTTCCCTTAAATGTTTTGCTCGATAAACTGTAATATGTTCTCTTGTTCAACCTTAGGTTTCATTGGTGATTAAGGGTAATATCCGGAAGGATATTTTGCGCGATATTTTGCATTTCTAGGTGAGTGTTCCTTATTTGATTCTATGGCTTGTTGTTATCATTTGCTAATGTGTTAAGTGCTTTTAATGATTTCCAAAATGAGCTTCCTAGGCGAGTGTGTACTTTATCGCACTCGACCTAAATAACAGTGCAATTTTCAAGGATTTAATGATTGAAATGTTACTTGCGCATGAATGTAAGCCTTTTAGGCTGAACTGGCCATTGCCCCTTGTTACCGGTCGTCTCGAGCCAGAAGCGGACTCGGTCGGGCGATTAGGGACTTGGGTGAACGTTTGGTATACTCGAGTATTACCCTGTAGGTTGGTGGAGACTGGCCAACGGCCAGGACGGGGGTGAATGAATGAATGAATGAACGAACGATCGAACGAGGGTTATTGATAAACGAAAAATGCAGTTTCAAATGATTGGAGGAATAAGGGGAAATGTCAGGAGAACGAATGAACGAAATAACGAATTGCTCCTTGTGAGCCGTATCCTTTTTAATGAATGTGTTACTATCGCTTTCCATTGAAAATGTTTCTTGAATTATTGATACTCCATGTTTAATGTATTGGATTGATTATCTGATTATGTGTTCGGAACCTCACTGGGCTTTTAGCTCATCCCTTTAGTTTTGTTTTCCTTACAGGGGAAGGCGAGCGAGGACGTGAGCTTGAGATAGACTAGCCAATCTAGTTTTGTTTCTTTTGTTTCTTTTGTAGTGGTTCTTGCCTAGTGCTTGGCACGGGCTGGACGTATGAAGGATTGAGAACCCTTGTATATTTGATGTTTATATTCTCTTTTGGGTTGGCAATGTATATAAGTTCCGCTTTAAGTTTGGATCAATGCCCTATTTATTCTTGTGATTTATTTCAATTTTAATTGAGGACTGTAGCGAACGACTGAGTCCCGGCGAGAGCTGGGCAGGCGGCCCGCCGAACCCTCTGGTACGCCTTAGGGGGAGGTGGGGTCGTCACAAGTGGTATCAGAGCTTAGGCTTCAGATTTCTGTAGTGTATCCTAGATTAAAGATTAGGATACCGGACTGTGGGATTTGATTGGACTTGAAAGTTAAGCGATTGAGGGATAAAACTTATAGCTGCTTCGCGTGGTTTCTACGTGGAGTGACCCTGGACTAAGTGGTGAAAAAGTATGAGGGACTAAGTGAAGCTATGAATTGCGAATGTTATAGGCCTTAAATCTTTCTCATGGTATCTGAAGACCATAGATAGGTATGTCAGGTAGGAATTCCGATTGTAGATAGTTTACTCTTGAGACTGCAGCTCGAGATGTGAATTATCTTATTTCGGATTCTCGTGCCTGAGTACTCTATAGTTGAGGTGCTGCTAAATACTTGAGACTTGTATTTTGGGAACATGAACAGGCTTTGTCTGACTAGAATGAGCACAAGAGGTTAAGGGGTATCTGGTATGAATAGTAAGTGACGTGAGGGACCGGACGGGGTTACCTTAGCTAAGACTGGAACGACACATCATCTCCTCGTTTGATTCGCTTATATATTCTTATTACATGACATTCATTGGTGTATTTGAGCATATGAATATTTACCTGACTTGATACGTACTTGGGTAATTGATCATCTATTTTCTTGATATGTGGAGTGCTATGTTCATATATGTTTACTTGTGTACTTGGTGCCTCAATTTTGGTTACTTTTGAGTCACCTTATTGCATTTATTCATTAAACTACTTTTGGAAAAAAAAGAGGGAAGGAAAAATATGGATGGGAGACGTAGTCAGGGACGTGGTCGAGGCCGTGGAACTAAACGGACCCCAGAACCTAGAGCAGAAAGGGAAACGTTCGCTGAACAAGAACAAGGACCGAGAGATGCAACCGGAGACCAAATGGCGACGGCAATGCAACAAATGACGGATATCTTGGCAAGATTAGTAGATCAACAAAATCAAATACCCGTAAATCAACCCAGGAACCCTGAGACGGGTGAGGATAAGGCTCTGGAGCGGTTTCAGAAGTTTGCACCTCCAAAATTCGCTGGAGGGCCTGATCCGGATATCGCTGAACAGTGGCTAGAGGCCATGGTGAATATATTCACAGCTTTGAATTACACTGAACAGAGGCAGGTGAACTTCGCAGTGTTTCAATTTGAGGGACCGGCCCGGGCATGGTGGAATGTAATTAGAACCAAGTGGGAAAGAGAACAGACTGTATGGACATGGACGAATTTCATAAGGGAATTTAACGAGAAATACCTTCCTCCTTTAGTTCAAGAGAGGAGAGAGGAAGAGTTTATTGGACTACGCCAGGGAACGTTAAGCGTAGCCGAATATGAAACGAAATTTACGAAACTATCCAAGTTTGCTTCTGAATTGGTGGCCACAGAACGGCGAAGAGTAAGACGATTTCTACAAGGATTAAATTTGGAACTCCAAGAAGCACTAGCGGCAGTACAAGTGAATACGTTTACGGAGGCCTTTGAGAAAGCTCAAAGAATCGAGACTGCAAAGGCACAGATAAAAGCTTCCCAGACCCAGAAAAAGAGTGCATCGAGTAGTGTAGTGGAGGAATTAAGTGAAGCGAGAGTCCCTTCCAAAGTGCAAAAAGTGAACTTTTTGTCCCACCCACCATGGACATTAGGGGCGATAGGTGAAGGATCTACAAAAGAAAGCCAAATCAGATTTGGGAAAAGTTTTCAAGAAAGCCAAAAGATGGCTTCTCACGTGGTCTGTGGGTACTGTGGAAAGGCAAATCATGTCGAAAGCGATTGTTGGAGAAAGGGACGGAAATGTTTAATCTGCGGAAGTGGCGATCATCAAGTTAGCAACTGTCCGAGGAGACAGTCACGTGAAAGCAATACTCTGCAACTGGATGGAGCTAAATCACAAGTGAATGAAGGAGGGAAACGAACTAGCGGACCGGCAAAGGTTTATGCTTTAGACAACCGACAAGTTCCGGACTTGTCTGAGGCAACTGAAGGTATGAATTTCGAGGTCGAAATTCTTTTAAGGGGGAGAGAATGTGAGGACTCGCAAATTCCTTGTATTTTTCTCAAAAATACCCTTTTATTTGAAAATTATTACTTATCAAAGGCCACTACCCAAATATTTCACACTAAGTGTAAATAAACCTAGAAAATAGGGTTTTACGCTTCGGTTTCAAGTTTGGAGCGAAATTAGGGTTTTCGCGATTTTTAGCCGGATGAATTTTCGGTACAGAGTAAGAATTAATTTGGGGATTTAAAAGTGACTTTTAAGTGAAAAATAAGATGTGACTAGTGGCAATGGTATAAGGTTAGTGAATGGGAAGTGAAAAACCTAGTACGTGAGTTTTTAAGAAAAACGGCGCGATCCGGCGGGTCCCGCGCACTACCGATTGAACCACCACTTGACCACCCCTTTCTTGCCATACAAGTTTATTACTAATGGAGCAAAATATCTCCTCTCTCATGATGACCTCTTGACCGAAATTTGTGGACTAAAATAGCAAGGAAGAAAGAGAAAATTTTGTGGTGGAAATCAAGCCAAGTGTTGCCTAAACTTGTGGTCCAAATTAATCCTAATCTTCTTGCTTTCTTATCTTACAAACTTAGCTCATCCTTCTTCATTTTTCTTCTCCTTGGCCGAAATAAGAGAGAGAGAGAGAGAGACAAAGAGAGTTCATCTCATTCTCCTTCATTTCTTCTCCAAATCTTGAAAAGTTTCTTCTATTCGCGCAAATCTACTCCGATTAAGTTGTTATCTAGCACAAAGGCTACCTACCGGTGTAATTTTCTTGAGGAACAAAGGCCTTGAACACTTGTTTCTAGTTTTCTTGAAAAGGTATACATGCTAGAACCTTGATTCTTCGATTAAATGCGTGATTAGTTGCTAAATATGTCACATATGGTTGAATTATTGATGTATGTAGTGAAATAGAGGCTTGGATCATGATTTTCCATTTTATTGGAATTTTTACAGTTTTCCTATGATTTTTCTAGTGCTTAAAATTTGGGGCTTTGATGTTTAAAGTTTAATATGGGAAGTTAAGATGGTGAAGCAAGCCAAAAATAAAGCAATTAGCATTTGATTTCAAGAATTTCCAGATTTCAGGAACTTGAAAATTCAGTTCTGCCCGTTTCTGTATCACCTAGTTAGAGGCCGAATTTGGCTTGGAATAAAACATGAAAGTTGTAGATAATGGTATTTTATAGGTGCCTACAAAATTTCAGCTCAATCGGAGCAACGTAGGACGTGAAAAGTCCAAAATACCCCTACTGTTTTAAGTATTTCCCAGCAGTCCGTTTCTTCAGTTAAGTCCAGTTTATCACGATTTTTGACCAGGATCCATTCTGGTTTAGCTCTGGGACAAAACATGAAAGTTGTAGTGTTCGGTATTAGCTGTAAAATGCCTCTAAGAACACCTGATTCGGACTTGTGTAGACTGAGTTATGTCCATTACAGTGTAACGCGATTAAACAGCCGACGAATTGGTTTCTGGTTTAGTAATTCGAGAATTTGACCAAGTTACATTAGAAACTGGACTAAGTGACCTTCAAGAACATTGTAGCCCTGAGTCTTAGCTTCGAAACGGCATAGGTTTCGTCTTAATCCGATAAGCGTAGCCTCGGATAAGTTATTTCCGCATTCATACGTCAAATCTGTCTTTTGCTAAATTGAATTTCTGCACTCGTTATTACTGTATTTCTTATTCTTATGATATTGTGAGCCTATGGAATGGCTCTTGACTTGAATTGCTTATGTGTGATGTTGGGTTGTGGTTGAAGAAAAATAATGAAGCCAAAATGGCTGGAAAATTAGGTAAACACAAAGGGCGTGCTGCCCAAATTTTCGCCCGAGGGCTAGGTTTCTATTTGAACTTGTATACTTTTGTTTGGCCAATGCCATGACCGAGTTTCCATTTTAAAACATGATTTTTCATCCTTGGGTTCAAACAACCCTCTTCTTACTTGAAAGTCATCTTTACACGTTTTACTCCTAATTAGTCGGGTTTCTTTGTTTCCCTTAAATGTTTTGCTCGATAAACTGTAATATGTTCTCTTGTTCAACCTTAGGTTTCATTGGTGATTAAGGGTAATATCCGGAAGGATATTTTGCGCGATATTTTGCATTTCTAGGTGAGTGTTCCTTATTTGATTCTATGGCTTGTTGTTATCATTTGCTAATGTGTTAAGTGCTTTTAATGATTTCCAAAATGAGCTTCCTAGGCGAGCGTGTACTTTATCGCACTCGACCTAAATAACTGTGCAATTTTCAAGGATTTAATGATTGAAATGTTACTTGCGCATGAATGTAAGCCTTTTAGGCTGAACTGGCCATTGCCCCTTGTTACCGGTCGTCTCGAGCCAGAAGCGGACTCGGTCGGGCGATTAGGGACTTGGGTGAACGTTTGGTATACTCGAGTATTACCCTGTAGGTTGGTGGAGACTGGCCAACGGCCAGGACGGGGGTGAATGAATGAATGAATGAACGAACGATCGAACGAGGGTTATTGATAAACGAAAAATGCAGTTTCAAATGATTGGAGGAATAAGGGGAAATGTCAGGAGAACGAATGAACGAAATAACGAATTGCTCATTGTGAGCCGTATCCTTTTTAATGAATGTGTTACTATCGCTTTCCATTGAAAATGTTTCTTGAATTATTGATACTCCATGTTTAATGTATTGGATTGATTATCTGATTATGTGTTCGGAACCTCACTGGGCTTTTAGCTCATCCCTTTAGTTTTGTTTTCCTTACAGGGGAAGGCGAGCGAGGACGTGAGCTTGAGATAGACTAGCCAATCTAGTTTTGTTTCTTTTGTTTCTTTTGTAGTGGTTCTTGCCTAGTGCTTGGCACGGGCTGGACGTATGAAGGATTGAGAACCCTTGTATATTTGATGTTTATATTCTCTTTTGGGTTGGCAATGTATATAAGTTCCGCTTTAAGTTTGGATCAATGCCCTATTTATTCTTGTGATTTATTTCAATTTTTAATTGAGGACTGTAGCGAACGAATGAGTCCCGGCGAGAGCTGGGCAGGCGGCCCGCCGAACCCTCTGGTACGCCTTAGGGGGAGGTGGGGTCGTCACAAAAGTTCATGGAAAACAAGTCTAGTATGTACATGAAAGTTTGGCAAAAGAAAAGTTTCACTACAGCTCAAAGGCTTCATTACGGGTTAAACTGTCTCGCCCGGCCAGCCTCGGGAAAACGGTCATTGCTCATTGTGGGAAAGTCAGAATTTGGTTCCGTCAGTTGCATTGGAAACTAGGTTCATAAGGCTAAATTTGTCTAGAAGAAACCATTTCCAAAATCCCAACATAAGTGGCTCAAAATTAAGAAACCAAATGAACTTTCTGGACTGTCTCGGATGAACAGTACTTCCCGGACAGCCAACTTTCCAGACTCGCCACGGATCGCTCGGGATGAACCAGAAAATGAGCTTTGTACCGTTTTAAAGCTCTAAGAGTCTACTTTCAATTGCCATAAACGGCACTCAATTCTGATCAGTGAGTAACACGTTATGACCTTAACAAGATGGCTGGACAGAAAATTTCTGGACCTAGTCCAGTTTTCCTCCTTTGTTTATAACTCAAAATTTATTCAACCAAATTGGCTAATTTTTTTGTAGACAACCTCCACACACATAACCCAACATATAATACTCACATTTGTAGCCAAAATGTGCATGAAAATATCAAGGAAAAACCGGGCAGCAAGCTTAAAAAGTTTCGGTCAGCACACTTTAAAAAATTTCTAACTTCTACTCTTCTTGTTATTTTCATTCCTTGCACATACCAAGTATTAGATCCAACTAAATAGGGGTTTAAAACATATCAATACTTCATAAACACACATGAATAAGGGTTAGACATTTCATCAAACACTTGGTATGCATATTAGTAAACCTAACCATTACTTGATTAACTCAAGAAACTAACCCCAAATTCAACCATAACAAGTTGTTTTCACCATTTCAACCTCAAGTAGATGATATAACATCATAAACCCAAATTTTAAAGATTACATACCTTACTTACAAGTTGCTTTGGTCACCAAACAAACCACCACAATAGAAGCTTTAGGCTTGAAACAACCTCAAAGATTGAAGGAAATTTTCTCACAAACTCTAGATCTTTCTCTTTTGGTTTTTGTTCAAGATCAAGCTAAGGTTGTCATAGCAAGAAGATGGAGTTTTCTTCCTTCCCTTGGAAGCCCTTAAGGTGGACGAAATTTTGGAGGAAAATGAAGCAAAGTTGGTTTAAAATTCCTCTAATCCTTTGGTCAAACAAGATACATGGCTAGGGTTTTGCCACATGGCTCCATTATTGTCCTAACCTTTCTTAATCTTTGACTAATGCCATTCTTACCTTTCCAAATGCACCAATAATTATTCAACACCTCTAATCTCTCACATAAAGTCTCTACCACTAATAAAAGAACACTTGGACAATTACAAGTGGTGAATTATTTACAACCTAGCTCAAGGAAATATTTTACTTCAAGTAAAATGAATTGAAATGAAATGCATGGAAATTATTATAACACATAGAAAATAATTTGTAAGGGCATATATTAAATGGTCTAGATCTTATAATAAGGCATGTAAGTAAAAAAATTGTGTTTTAAAGTGAGGGTCAATACAAGGGATTTGTTGTAACACATTGTGAAATATAATGCCAGGGCATATAAGAGGTGGTTTAAATCTTGGTGCAAGGCATGTAGTTTGGGAAAATTGTATTTTAAAAATGAGGGTTCTCACACTCTCTCCCCCTTAAA
>NW_020861581.1:0-22763 GCF_003713205.1 Coffea eugenioides
TCCGATTTTAATTTATGTACTAATTTCAGCTCTAAACCAGTGTCATGTAGAAGTTTCTGGAAATTTGGAGCGTGAGTTGGACGCAGCTATAGAATTTTATCTCAATGACAGTGTTGAATCTGCAGAGTATGTTGCATTCTGGTGGCCTTAATCAATGAATTTACTGCATTGTTATGTAGCATTTGTGATTTCTTTTTCATCATGCACAGTTATGTGGAGGAGGTAGATGAGAGTGCCGATTTTCATATTACGAAAAAAAGTTTGAAGGAAGCTACATGTCCTAGTGCATGGCTCAATGACAAAGTTGAGTTTTTTACTCTTTTGAATAGTAATAGCTCCTTCTTCCTTTTCTTGTTTGAATGATGTTTTACTCAATCTGTTCTTTTTGTTCCACTACTTTAAGGTTATACTGCAATACTTTGATTTACTCCAGAAAGATTACAAGAATTTCTTTTTTTTCCATCCAATGGCATTGGTAAGTTCTAATATTTGTACTTATTCTGTTTTAAAATGTGACATATAGTTTTCTGAATCGCAAAATTTATATTTGACTCGTGCTTGTCATTCACTTCATTGCAGCACTATATGGTCATAGAATTTCCATCCATAAAAGAGAGCCTTGTGAAGGCTTTCCATCTTGAAAAGCTGGAGGAATTAATGAAAAATGCAGAAAAGGTATACAATAACTTTCATTGCTTTGTCATCTATAAAGTAGAAGGAAGCAATTATTTTAATTTACATCTGTGTACTCATTTCATGGTTATTATAAGATAGGATAATTTTTTTATTAGATAGTGTTTATTGTCTTATATTGCAGATTTTCTTCGCCATACTTCATAAATCACATTGGTTTCCGATGATCGTTCATGTCACGGAAAAAGAAATCTACATTGTTGATCCTCTGCAAAATGACACAACATTCTATGATGGAATAATGCATCTTCTGGTATTACAAGAGAAATTACAGCTTATATTAAATTACAGCTTATATTAATATGAAATATAGTAAGATGACCTTTTTCCCCTTGGTTTTTTTTTTTTTTTGGGGCTTAGGTATGGATTTTGAATAAATTCTTGAATAAGGATTGGAGCTGGACTTTTTATCTTGTAAATCATAATTCACGACAGAAGGATGCATCAAGTTGTGGTGTTTATACATTGAAATTTATACAATGTTGGGCAATGGGACGCCGACCCAACATTACTAAATCAGTAAGTACACAAATGCTTGTTGTCAGACTCATGCTAGTTTATTGCATCCAACTAATATTTGTATATCAGACTCATGCTAGGATTGCTAGGAAGTTTATGGCCTTGGAGATTGCAATGAGTAAACTGGCAGACCCCTTCAATTATGCTTCCTTTTTGAATGACAATAAATTGGGAAAGGAGACTGAAGTCCAAGGAGGTACATTTTGTCTTAATATTATCATCCACTAGTCAATGTTAAAGGAATGCTTTATGTAACATTCTTTTTTTTTTCAGTGCAAACTGAAAGGCCACTTGCTAGGATAACTCGAGCTGCTTCTCGAAAGGCTTCAAATAGCAAACTCCTAATTCTGGACCTCAATGGGGTGATTCTAGCCAAGAATTCCAATGACAGATATGACTTTAAATTCAGGCCATATACCCATGAATTTTTGAAATTCTGCTTCTCATGTTTTAATGTGGCAATTTGGTCATCAAAACAATGGTATGTGTCGACCTATATTTTAGTTAATTGATTTATATGTTACACCTTCTTTTTTTCCCCCCTTATTTTTCTGCAATTCTTCTTTTTTTCCCAGGCATAATGTTCAACGTGTAATAAAAAATCTGCCACATTTTAAATGGGAGTTTGTTTGGGTGAGACTTCATTTGTCATTATCAGAATTTGTAGAATCAGTCTCTTAGCAAAATTTTGCAGAATCAGTCTCTTATTTTTGGGTAATGTTCCATTGGATACTGCTGTATTTTGCAGAATCAGGCTCACTGCACTGTAGTCGAAACCAAAACTAAAGAAAATCCAGAAAAAAAGATTATGTTTAAGGACTTGAGGAAAGTTTGGAAAGATTTTGAGCAATATGGTCTGTCTAACACATTGTTAGTCGATGATTCTCCATATAAATCATTCCTTAATCCTGTAAGTATACTTGTTATGTGACATATTCTTGTACTCTGTTCTGGATGATGCTCTAATTTTTTTCCTTTGCTGAATTTTTTAGAGATACAATGCCATCTTCCCCGAATCTTATGCGTTTTCAAGTGAAAAGGATAATTATCTGGGTGAGAAGCATCTTTCTTGGCTTTGTGATTTTCATTATTGAATTAACCTGAAATTATTCAAGTAACTTGAAAAGAAATATCTGCAGATCCTAAAGGAGAATTTGCTCAGCACTTGAAGAAATTGGCTGAAGCTGATAACGTAGAAGAATTCATCAAACAAAACCCATTTGGTCAACCGCCCATAATAGAAGAAAGTGACGAATGGCACTTTTACATGAAGGCTCTTAATGAAAGCTGATTTGCGGATTGAAAGCTGGGACGAATGGCAGTGATGAAGATAGAGAATTATTTCAATGGATTATCTAAGGACAGCGGCTGTGAGGGAAGATAAAGAAGTGAAGGTTCTGGGGATGAAGGACTTGTTCAAAGTTCAGATGTTTCAATGGAGAGAAGCTCTTGGAGAGGAAGTGAATGGGCAGTGAAGAGATGATCAGTCAGAGAGAGAGGAAATGGTGAATTACAGGTTTCATCATCAGTACCAGGTGGCTGGCAGAGCTTTTACTGAAGTTGGATTGCTGGAGCCAGCCCATTTAACACCTGCACAAGTGAACTTTAATTTATTGTTTTGTTATTGTTATGTTTAAAAAAATTGAAATTCTGATTCATGTTCACTTGTTTATGAACAGATTGGAGATACTTCATCTGCTCAATTCTGATTCATGTTCACTTGTTTATGAACAGGTTGGAGATACTTCATCTGCTAGCCAACATGACGATGAGCCTGGCTCTAAACGACAGCAGCTGTGAGGGAATAGAGAAGTTGTGAAGGTCCTGGAGATGAAGGACTTGTTCAAAGTTCAGATATTTCAATGGAGAGAAGCTCTTGGAGAGGAAGTGAATGGGCAGCGAAGAGTTGATCAGTCAGAGAGAGAGGAAACGGTGAATTACAGGTTTCATCAGAGAGAGAGAGAGGAGCACTGAAATGGTGAATTACAGGTTTCATCAGTACCAGGTGGCCGGCAGAACTTGAAGGAGTACCGTGATACCACTTTGAATGGTGCTGTTGAACAGATGTACAATGTAATGGCTTCACGTCAGAGGGTTCGTTATCGCTGCTGCATTCAGATCATCAAGACAGCCACTGTTCCCATTAGTGTTCAAGAAGGTGTGGCCACCTACGCGTCAGCTCAAGACCACATACAAGGCATCCAAAACGCATCTGCTCAAGACCACATACAAGGCATCCGAACCCAAATTGTTTATGTAACATGTGTGGTCTATTGGATATGATTAAGCCTATAACCGATTTCTCTGCAATTTTGTTGCTGTACTTTTTAGTACTTTTAAGATTTTCTGGTGTTTGTGGTCTTTTGGATATGATTAAGCCTATAACCGATTTCTGCAATTTTCTTGCTGTAGTTTTAAGTACTTTTAAGATTTTCTGGTGTCTGGTGTCTCCCTGCAGAACATGACTACGTTTGATTAAGCCTATGACTGATTTCTGCAACTTTGTTTCGGAAGTTTTAAGTACTTTTAAGATTTTCTGGTGTCTCCCTACAGAGCATGACAACGTTTCTAGACTACTTTTTAAGCTATGGACAACTTTATACCCGCAATCGGGTTAAAGGCTATTTAAATCTGTTTCCATAAAATCTCTCTAACCTGAATGCGGGTTAAAAGATTTTAGCGAGTTACTATAAATCTGTTGCCATAAAATGTGTTGATGATGCTTCAAAAATACAGAAAAGGCAAATTTAGTGCAAAATGAATGCTACGGATGATGATGATAATAACCTTATAAATTTGAAAAACGCGCCTGAAAAATGGAGAAGAGAAGAAGAAATGAAGCTGAAATCGCGTTCCTGGAGGCTATATTCGGACACATAAAAAGCGACTAGAAACGCTCCTTCAACTCGCGTTTACTAAGTCGCGTTTCCTGCACAAATCCTGCAGGAACGAAAACACGACTATGTTGGAAAACGCGAATTTTAGTCGCGTTTATAAAGTCGCGTTTTTGAATCTTGATCCAGGCTTGAAAACGCGATGTTTATGGTAAACGCGACTTTGTGTCGCGTTTTGAAGCGCGTTTTCTTCAGTCTCGTTGCAGAATTTGAAACGCGTTTTGATGAAAACGCCACTTGGAAGCGCGTTTTCATGCTAGGTGCGTTTTCTTCTGCAATTTTTTGCAGAAAATGAACTGTGAAAAATTACCATTGGTACCCCAATCACTCAAAATGCATCATAAATCATTTGTTTGTAAAATTTATCGATGTGCACACATGTAAAACATTAAAAACATGCATTTTACCTCTTTTAAACGGATCAAATAACCTTGTGACGCAAATCGAGGGTTGAGTTGCTTGATCAAAGTTCACTTTTTTTTTACCTCAAATGGTCATTTTTGCTTCCAATTGCCAACCCTATAGCACAAAAACAACAAATTAACTAAAACACTTATTCAAACCACAAAATCACACCAAAATAACATAAGGTACTAAAACATTGGGTTGCCTCCCAACAAGCGCTTTTGTTTATAGTCGTTGGCTCGACTATATCACCTCATTTTTTTTTTTCAAGGAGGCTTAGTTAACGAATAATCCACCATTTTAGGTCTTGGTGGATCATTAAATGGTGACTTTATAGCAAAAGTCACATGATTTAATGGTTTGAGAAATGAAAGTGACTTACCTATCCCAAGTGTTTCATAGATATTACCTTGAATATGCACCACTTGAGAATTCACCAAAAGAATTGCCATGAGAATATCCTGGGTAGCAATACCCTTAGAACCTATACTTTCAATGCACTCCTCAAGAGGGGTGAGAAATGAGTCATTAAAACTCACCTCTTGAGGCTCAAAGTTAGTTCCAAAAATATTATCATGTGAAATGGATATTTGCTCATTAAAACACACTTGAGATCCATCATTTTCATCAAAATGCAACCCATTTTTACATACAACATTCCCACCATTCATGCTAGGATTATTTTGCAAATTATTAGAGGAAATAACTTCACACAATGCATGCAATTTCTCTTGTATTCTACTAAAGTGAGAAGTCAGTTCATCTATTCTTTCTTCAACCCTATCAAAACGGTCGGAAGTTGCATTAGCTAATTTTTCTAAAGCTAACTCCCAAGATGGCTTAGAATCATTAGCTACCATTTCAATTGCCAACTCCCAAGATGTTTTGATTCATATTGGACACATTCAGGTTGGTAATCGTAAAAATATGAAGAATTACTATAAGTAAATTGATTATCCCAACCATAAGCAGGAGAATTGCTCCAATTAGCTCTATATTGATCAAAACAAGGATTGTAATGCTCTAATTCATCATAATAATCCACATTTTGTGCTTGCATACATGTATTAGTAGCATGATAACCTCCACACAAGTCACAAATCACATGATAAGAATTAAAAGCATTAACATTCCTCCCTTGCTCAATTTCATGCATAATTGTGTCCATTTGAACTTGTAACATGATTACATCAAATTTTTCCGTTAAACACTTCAAACCATCTTCATAAGACATACCTCTAGTAATTTCTTGGTTACCTCTATTGAAGGAGTTTTGCACTTGGTAACCATCCCTTGCCAATCTTCCACTTCTCAAGCATTGTCCTCCAAATTGACGTACCCTTCTCATCACCTAAAATTGCTTTTAAACAACCTCAAAAGCAAAATTAGTAAGAAAAATAGGTAATGAAACACATACACATAAAACACAAAAATAACAGAAAATAACATTCACACTATAACTAATGAAATGTCTAAACTAATAAAGTTACTCTTCACACCGATATTGCCAAATCTTCCCCGGCAACGGCGCCAAAAACTTGACGGGTATTTTACATACGTGCAAGCTAAAAAATACCGAATTACACCCGTTCACTGCAAGTATACAGATCAACTAGTAGTTTAGGGTATATATCGGGTCGATCCCACAGGGAAGAGTGAACAATTACCGGTATTACTAAAATTTCTCTATTATTTAAACTATCAATGAATTATAACAAATTTAACCTACTGAAATTATACAAAATAACAAATAAAAGCTCCTTAGGTTGTGGTATCCCTAACTACTCATGCAAGTGCTATATTTGGATCATCGAGTACTACATCTAGGCTAGTTATGGAGTAATTTCCTTAAACATGTGAAACCTACTTTCGTAGTGAATCAATTATACTCATAACTAATCCATACCTATTTTCATGGTTATGAAATTAGTTACAAGTTCATTTCTTCAATAAAATTACATGAAATGAATCACTAAAAACCACATAGGTGCACCTCTACTTTCGTGAGTGTACTCCTTATGTTTAGCACTTCTTGAACTAATGTTAAATCTCAATTTTCATTGTAGGAATAACACCTTAGATAATCACAATTAATGGTACCAGATTAATCATGATTTAAAGAGCTAAAGTGCTAAATAACTTGCTCAAATCATAGCAGTCAAATAGCCAAATAATAAGCACTAACAATCATAGAAAATTCAACCAAACCCAAGGCATAAACTTTAGATACACATATTAAACACAAAATCCAGAACTTGTTTATTAACTAAACTTGGAATCAAGTACAAAAGATAAAGATTTGGAAGGAACACAACCCTTGTCACGTGAGCTTTCTTCCTTGCCTTCTTCATCCTCCATCTTCTTCTTCATCTAACTAATAACAAGAATGGATGAACTATCTTACTTTATACTAAGCTAAACTAACACTAGGAAGATGAAAAGAGCTACATTTCTGCAACTTCAAGCTTCTCCCGTATGATAATTGCTTCTCTCCAAATGTCTCTGCATATAAACTACTCCAAAGCTCCATTTTTCCAAGTCAAATTCCACCTTTTGATTCCCCAATCTAAACTTTGTTAGGATAGTCAATAACAAAGGTTTTTGACTTGAAAATAAGCCACCTTTCTTGCCCTTTTGTCTTCTGAAGCATGTGCATCGAATTCCCTTGCATCTTATAGCTGGAAAGTGGTATGAACACGAGAAATGGCTGAGTCAAATTGCAGAATTTCGGCTATAAAACGCGCCTACAGAAAACGCGTCATAAACTCGCGTTTTTCTACTCGCGTGTTTATTCTGGCCTTATTTCAACTGCGATTTTCTCCATGATAAAGGCCGAACTAGCTTTTGTGAAAAACACAAAAGTTGTAGCTCTTTGCGTTAGCTTTCCAATGCTTCAAGAATCATCCAAATCGGAGCTTTTTAGCCTGATATGATCGAAATACTATCACCTAGTCAAACCTCTGTTTTAACTTCCGACCACAGAATGCAGCTTCTGTATTCCGACTTGTTTTCCATGGAAATGGCAGAATTGGATTTTGATGTCTTCATACGAATTGTATATCTCTTTCTTAGCTTTAAAATGGTATAAAGATCACCTCAATCCGATAAGTGTAGCTCCAGATATGGTCGAAATACCGAAGAGTGTCAAAACTGACTTGTATTGCATTTCCTCACTTGAATGTTTTTCACTTCATTCTTCTTGTTACCACTTGAATTCATCACCAATTATCTACTTTTCACCTCATTTGACATCCATTGGTGATTGAATCATCATTCCTGCATAAAAATGAAGTTTTTACCATTAAAATCACTAAAAATACAATATTATCCACTTTTACCAAAAATATATAATTTTACCAAAAACCTCTTTATTTTAATTATAAAACTAAATAATCAACTCAAAATTAACTAATAAAATGCACTTAAAAATACGTAAAATATACTCTTATCAGATACTTCAGTTAATGGCTAGAATTTTTTAATCTTTTTGTCTTTGGAGTTGTAAGAAGTGTGTATTGTTTTGCCTTTATCCCCAAATATTCATGTTTGAGAATTGAGGTGCTCTCATGTGATCACTGCTACTTATATCTTATTATTTTATACAACCTCTCTATCCTTCTAGATTAAAGATGCAATCGAGTCAAATCTAATTCGAATTTCACTACACTTGAGTTCAAATTCGATTCTAATAAGTATATTTGAACTTGAGTTCGAGCTCGCTGAGTCTTCAATTTTGCAACTCAAATTCGACTTGAGATATACTTGAACTTGAACTCGAGTAATTCTAAACTAGAAAAACAATTCAATAGAACATGAAATATTTTCTAATCAATTCCCTAAACAATATATTTAAAACTTTTGATTTTGACATAGACGGAAACCCGAAAGTTCCTGTTCCAAAAGTTCTAAATCACTCTAAATAATTGACTTTAGATTTTGATTTTGAACTAATAACATAAAATAGTAATGACCATAGAATTGGAAAAATAAATTAAAGAAGTGGGAATTAAGAGAGAGATAGGAGTAACAGAGTGAAGATATAGAGAGAATTTTTGTTAGGGAAAAAATAGTGATAGCTAGAGAAAAATGAAGCGTAGTAAAAGAGAAAGCAAAGCTAAATATGTATATATTATGGTATTTTGAAAATTATCTATAAATAATTTCACAATTATAAAAAGTTAAAATTATGTATACAAAAGTTCAATAAGGTTTGCTAGTATTTGAGTTTATATTTTGGAGCTCGAGTCTAACTCGATTTCTCACTTAAGTTACTCAAACTCAGGGTTGAACTCCATTTTTATCCTTAAGCGAAGCATTTTTAGAGTGAAGTACTGAATTATACACGAGTAGCTCAGTTCATTATACAAGAATGTCCTTTAAAAAATACATATTAAGTCGAATAATATAGTTATGAAAATTAAATGATGTTAAGTTAGTTCTTTTATGTCTAAAGATAACACAATTGTTTAAATTGGCATTTAAAGACTGTGTATATATAAGATAAGAATGCAGTATGCAAACAAACAAAGGCACAACAATTGTTCTCTTTATTTGTTGGATAATTTTGTAAAGATTAAATGTTATGTATACTGATAGTATATACAATATCATGATTGGATATATGACACACATGCAAAATTTGAATTTTAAATTCAAATTATGTATCATATATCTAATGATGAAAGTGCATACACTATCAGTGTATATAGAAGATTAATCCTTTAGTAAACACAAGAGGTTAATAGGAAAATAACAAAAAGATAAAGACAAGTGCACGACCCATCTTTTTTTTTTTTCCCATTTTATAATGTACCTGCAATCATAACGGTTTAGGATAAGTGCATCTACGTTATATAACACATGGAATATCTTTAGGATAGCGTTTGTTAAAGTTAGTTATTTTTTTTCCTTTTATATGAGTTTTTTGCCATGAAATTTCAAAATTTTTCTCACTTTTCTGCATTTTGTGTCCTATAAAATTTGTAGAATTTTGGAGAAAAATTGTTGATTACTCACAATATTTCCAATAACTGCCATTCACCATACATTTGCTTTCAAAAATTTGGGCCAGGGCAAAAGGAAAATCAAAACCTTATCAGGAGAAGCTTATTAGTATTAAGCAGCAGCTTTCCCTGGATTATCAATTCTTGGTTTTGTTTATTAGTTATTTATTTATTCATTTTTATTGTTAACGGATGGTGGAAGAATTGAGAAGAGAAAAAGAGAAGGGGGCTGATGATGGATAGATCATCATATAGATAGATGGATAGATTGAATGGGTTAAAAAAAATAAAATAAAAAAAAAAGAAAAAGAAATGAAAGAATGAAGGGAAGGAAATATGAGGGGGACGAGTGCGGTGGGTTTGTTGTTGGGGGAAGAAGTAGAAGTGCAAGTGCGTCTACCACTAGTGTGTAGATACAGTGAGCAGTGTATATATATATCTATTATGTTTACAACAACTGCTCTGGTACTTTGGTATTTCTCTCAATTTATATTTATTATTTTTTTAGGTGTATATATATCAATCTAATTATGTTTACAACAACTGCTCTTGTACTTTGGTATTTCTCTCAATTTATATTTATTATTTTTTCAGGTATATATATATATATATATGATAACGAAAGAGAAAATGTACTTCTGCACTTAAATTGAGAGATTTGATAAAAGATAATAAACCCTCTTGAATCCCTTTACCTTTATTTTGTTTAAATTATTTAGAAAATTTTTGAATTTATAAATTATTAATTATTTTGATATTTAAAATATATTTAAATAATTAGTGAATTATAATTAGATCGATTTTGATGGATTTTAAATCTTTTATTCAGTTATTCATCAATCCAAAAACAAAACTTGAAATTTGTAGTTTATTTTTTAGTACTACTAATTACCAATAGGTTTTGAAGGTTGGATCAAAACTATTCAACTTGTTACACTTAAAAAAATAGTGTATGAGTTTAATATATAAGAAATTTTAAAATGACACCAAGTTTTATGATAGCAAAGTAGAATAATGTTGTCACCTTTAGACGGGATTTAAATAGATGAACTAACTTCTTCTATCAAAAGAATGAAAATGTGAAAGTTTATAATAAGCTATATTGATGTTGAAGATTGTGCCATGTCTTAGTGGCTTTTTAAACTTTTTCTCATTATTAAAGTACTGGGAGTATTGTGATGCTTTTGGTTTAGTTACAACTAAAATTATAATGCTATTAATACAGCAATGCGCCTGTAGTGTATTAATTCTCTCTCCTTTTTGGGTATTATCATAATAGTGGTTTAAAAATCTTCATTTAAATCACAATAAATAGGGGGTTGGTTTCGTAGATAGAATTTCTCTTCACAACAAATTTTGAGGGAAATTTTATTTATACTCCATATTTCGTTAATTGTATTCCTATAATAAATAAAAACTATATGATAAAAATAATAGTGGAAATGTGATTAATAAAAATGAGAGTTCAAATAACATTTATCAATTTTAATTGTTTTCATACTCAATTTTCTCCTATATTTCTATTCATTCATCATGTGCCAAAATAATTTGATGTTATGTGTTGGATTAAATTTCTAGGGGGCCCAAGCTGTGCTTTGCACAGCTCAAGTACCTCTAGTATATATATGATAACGAAAGAGAAAATGTACTTCTGCACTTAAATTGAGAGATTTGATAAAAGATAATAAACCCTCTTGAATCCCTTTACCTTTATTTTGTTTAAATTATTTAGAAAATTTTTGAATTTATAAATTATTAATTATTTTGATATTTAAAATATATTTAAATAATTAGTGAATTATAATTAGATCGATTTTGATGGATTTTAAATCTTTTATTCAGTTATTCATCAATCCAAAAACAAAACTTGAAATTTGTAGTTTATTTTTTAGTACTACTAATTACCAATAGGTTTTGAAGGTTGGATCAAAACTATTCAACTTGTTACACTTAAAAAAATAGTGTATGAGTTTAATATATAAGAAATTTTAAAATGACACCAAGTTTTATGATAGCAAGAATTGTATGTGTAATCAAGAAAGAAACCTAAAGCAACAGGAAGAAAGATGTGCGTTATGCAATGCTAATTGATTGATTTTTTGTTTTTGTACCGCACGAAAAGACAGCAATAAAGGGTGCAGTTTGTGTGTAATGTGTAATGTGTAATGGTGGCCTCCACTGCACCCAACTTGTTTACATTTGTGTGCACACACATACGTTTCCATATGTGTAAATCATGAGTTCTTCTTTTCTTTTCCTTTTTTTTTTTTTATTTCATGACAAAGGTATCTTCTCCTGAAACACTTGCTGATATATTTCTATTTTTTTTCTTATCATTTTGGGGCAAAATTCTGAAATCGCATATTATTGTAAATTAGGGGCTTTTAGCCACTCAATAAATTAAGGCATCCTCTCAAGAAGATTTAATTTACTTTTTAATATATCATTTTTTTTCTTTTATATCAATAAAAAATAGTAAGGGCCTAAGCCAAGTATATGTGAACAATGGATCATTTGCACTTTTAAACTATGGAAGGAGTTTAGTCACCCATTCTATCTATCGTAGAAGTTCGACATTTATTTGGTTTGATTTGCATAACACTTCGAGTAATTTACAATTTTGTACCATTTAAGCTTGATTGAGTTTGAATTAACTAAAACTAAGTGATCTCAAACTCGCTTCAGTAAGTTAAAATTAAATTAAGTTCCAGCTCAAGTGTTTTAAATTCAGCTAAACTTGAATAGTGCACTGTTCAAACTTGACTCGATTTGTTTACACACTTAGATCCACCGGTAATTATGGTATTACTACTTGTGGGACCTTTTGAAAGTTGTTTCTATATGCCTTTATATAGTAAGCTACAACAGTGGTACATATGGTAATGATTTTATAACTTCTATGAGTTTCTATGTACTTTTTATATTTGTTTAGTGATTTTTTTAAAATCATATGCAATATTATGGACCAATTTTTTAGAAATTAAATACCTTAAGGACTATATTAACTTAACTTGAACATGAATAACCAATTTTAGCCAAGATTAAAAATTTTGGGGGCTACATTTTTGAAGCATTTAAAAATTAACAATAAATCTATAAGAGATCACACATTTCACAAAATAAATATAAATAGGGAGGTAATTTACACACATGATGAATATATGCATGAGAAGAGGAATAAATTAGTACTACATTAATCACACATGATAACAATACTACCAAATTCTCATTTTTTTCAACTGCTAATAATAACAAAAATCCCTATTTATAAATTAGGAGTGTGTTTGGATAGAGTATTATTTGAAATAATTACTGTAGCACTTTTTGTGATGTGATGTACGTGAGATAAAAAGTAGCAGAGAATATAAAAAGGTGAATTGAAAAATGTGTTTATGCTGCAAGCAAAATATTTGGTAATCCAAACACGATTATTTGGTAAATAAGTCTTGACAATCGCAATAAATTACCTAATAAAACACCAATTTTTAAATAATAAACTACTACTATCGATTCCAATAACTACTAAAAACCTTGTATTGACTTAGATACTACTAAGCAATAATACATAAACTTTTTGCTCCGTTTGAATTAGTTGTTTTGGGGGTGTTTTTGAAAAATTTTGCTGTAGCAGAGTTTTTAGAGTATATTTTGGGATATTTTCAGAAAACATTTTGGGATATTTAAGAGTAGAAGAGTTTCTAGAATATATTTTGAGATATTTTTTAAAATTTTAAAAAAATTTAAACTAATTTTTAGATTATCTTTTAGAATATTTCTTAAAAACTTTTATTATATTTGAAAAATTAGTTTTTGAAAAACACTCCCATCAAGACTAATTTTTTAGTCTTGATTTAATATGCCAGCAGTCTTGGCCAAAACTTTGTGGACTAATTTAGTTTGCGCCCAAAA
This sequence comes from Coffea eugenioides, assembly GCF_003713205.1. Taxonomy (NCBI): domain Eukaryota; kingdom Viridiplantae; phylum Streptophyta; class Magnoliopsida; order Gentianales; family Rubiaceae; genus Coffea; species Coffea eugenioides. Next base: position 13,424 of record NW_020861581.1, read on the forward strand.
CATCGAGAACTAAATTTGCGTATTTTTCCCAATAAAATTGTCATCTTAATCTTTAATAGTGGGAGATTGGAAGCAAAAGATTAGATATTTAGTGTATTATGATTATTTTTGCATTACTATTATTATTATGTATTATTGGAAAATTGCAGCCATCATCATTGGTTTATTAATAACTAGGCTTGGTGCCCCGCGGGTTCCGCGGGGTGTCCATTATTGCCTATCTTAGGATAATATAAGATTTATTTAATAACATAGACTTAGAGTAGTTTGTATGATAAAGGAGTTGGAATAGTAGATAGAAGAGTGATATATTGGATTGATTTATTTATAAATAGATATAGTAAAATTTATGTGATTTGTATTGTGTTTTTATAAATTAATATGATCTGAAAATTTGATGGGTAATATTGGTTTCAAAAATTTTTGTTTTTTGATTTTAATTTAGTTATAAGTAAATATTATTTAAATTAATGGAATATATATTATTTTTTTTAAGTTGATAGGATGAAAAATTAGGTGGAGAATTACATTAAGAGTGTTATAATTTATTGTACTTTGGGTGTTGGTAGTTTATGTATTTTTGGATGATGATATTTTCATAATTTGGATAGCTAGGATGAGAGTGTGCATTGTTGCAGTGGAAAAGTTTATGGAAAGGATATAAAAGAATGAGAAGTTTGTTAAAAATTAAATGGATAATAGATTTTTTTTTGGCAAATTTTGATATAGTCTTGGTGTTGTGTGATGAGATAAATTAATAATTTGGAATAATTTGATATTTTAGCTTGGTAAAATATGTGTTTATTAATTAAGTATGTTTTTTTCCATAAGTAAAGATGATATTGATTTAGTTATGAATGAATGCGATTGAAATAGTTGGAAGTTGTATTTTTTTTAATTAATAGAATCTGAATAAGTAAAGAATAATAGTAATTTTGAGAGCTGGGAGATTTTATATTAATATTTTATTGATAAATGGATATTATTGAAAGTAAGGTGATGCAAATAAATTTTTTTTATAAGAAATAGAAGTGATTGCACATGAAAATTATAGAGTTTAATCACTGTAATTTGCAGTAGAATTTTTAAATATTTATTGTTTGATGTTTATGTGACTTATTTTAGGTTACTCAAAGTTGCAGTGAATTTTGTATTAATATATAGATATAGGTATACGATATATTTTGTAATATGTATGTGTGTGTGTATATATATATATATATATATATATATGCGTGTGTGTGTTTAGTATTTTATTTTACGTGTTATAATGGTTTAATTTTTTTAGTGTTTATATTTGTTGTGGTTTTGTTTGTTTGTTATATTTTTATTATTTATTTATTTATATATGTGTATATATATATGTGTATAATAAATATTTTATTTGAGCTTGTATGATTGTTTAATATTGTTTTAGCGTGTCTATCTTTTCTAATTTTGTTTGTTTGTTATATTTGTGGCGTTCCTATTTGTCTTATGATTCATGTGTCAATATGATTTTTTTTTGAGTTGCATCATGTATATTTTTGTCTATATATATATATATAGGGGTGTGGTTTGAAGTATTTGTATGTAAATTTCTAGAAATTTGGTTATCTTTATTATAGTTTTAGAGAAAAGTTTGTCTTTTTTATTTTGGTTTTAAGTGGTATATTTTCTAATTTTTTAATTTTTGAAATATTATCAAAGTAACATTTTTGAAATCAATTAGTCATATTAATGCAAGCTAATATGAAGCGCACAATTGATTTATACTTATAATCAATATTTCTGTAGATATATATATTTTGCAAAAAATGAAATATATAAGGGCACAGAATGAATTATCACTTTGTATTGACCGCATTTATGTTATGTTACTCAATCTTAAAATGCAAAAGCTTTAAATTAATAATTCAGTAGTTAACAAATATTATGGAAGTTACATTTTTGAAATAGAGGGAAATTATCCTATATTTTTAAAAACAATTGGTCGTATTAATGGAAGCTAATACAAAGTGGCACAATTGATTTATATTTATTAGATACACACAAAATTTCTGTCGATATATATATTTTCTAGAAAATCATTATTTTCGTCGATATATATATTTTGGAGAAAATTAATACACACACACACACACACACACACACATATATATATATAAAGGCACACAAATAGGATGCAAGAATATATATAGATTTTTATAGCCCAAAAAATTCGTGTATGCATTAAGGAATGGAAGGTAGCGGCTGCACAGCTACAACAAACAAAAGCAAAGAAGCAATAATTAAGAGAGAATATCATCGAAGCAACATCTTTGAAATAGAAGGAAACTATCCTATATTTTTTAAAGCGAGCATCTAATTAATCGTCATTTTTATAGAGAATAAAAGTAATGTCCTAAAGAAATACTGTCAAATTAACATTTTTGAAATAGAGGGAAATTATCCTACATTTTTCAAAACAAACATGTAATTAATCATCAGTTTTATAGAGAAGCATCCATTTTTATTCGTTTATAGACAAGTATCTAATTAACTATCACTTTGTATTCACTACATCTATGTTACATCACTCAATCTTAAAGTATAAAAGCTTTAAGCTAATAATTAAATAATTAACAAATATTGTTGAAGTAGCATTTTGATATCAATGTAAGCAAATACAAAGTGACACAATTGATTTATATTTATTAGACACACAGGAAATTTTCATCCATATATTTATTTTGTTGAGAAAATGAATATTTTTATAGACACAAAATTTTTGTCCATATATTTATCTTGTCGAGAAAATCAATATTTTTATCGATATATAAATTTTGCAAAAAACTAATATATATAAAAATGGACACAACTAATCTATCTAGATTTGTATAGCCAAAAAAATTTGTGCGTTCATCTGGGAATTGAAGGTAGCAGCTGCGGGCCTAACAAACAAAAGCAAAGAAACAATCATTTTGGTCAATATGCATAGAATTTTTGTTCATTTATATATATTACATACACATAGGATTTTCATTGATTTGCATGTAATGCAAAGTAGTACAATTGATTTATATTGATTAAATACACATAGAATTTTCATTGATTTGTATATATCACATTGATTGATCTATAAGGAAAATTTAAATTATGATTATTTGATATGAATAACACTTATTATATGTTAATATGAAGCGGTACAATCAATTTATATTTATTAGATACACATAGAATTTTGTTCATTTGTATAAATTATATACACATAGGATTTTCATTGATTTGCATGTTAATACAAAGTAGTACAATTGATTTATATTGATTAGATACACATAGAACTTTCATTGATTTGTATATATTAGATACACACAGAATTTTCATTGATTTGTATATTTTTTAGAAAATTTTAGAAAATCAATATTTTGGTCAATATACACATTTTGGAGAGAGCTAATAAATATAAAAGGGTACGAAAAATTATAAAGATAAAAACATAGGATTTTCATTGATTTGCATGTTAATACAAAGTAGTACAATTGATTTATATTGATTAGATACACATAGAACTTTCATTGATTTATATATATTAGATACACACAGAATTTTCATTGATTTGTATATTTTTTAGAAAATTTTAGAAAATCAATATTTTGGTCAATATACAAATTTTGGAGAGAGCTAATAAATCTAAAAGGGTACGGAAAATTATAAACAAAAAAACGCAGATGAAGAAAGTGACTGAAGATAGCATGTGCAGCCGTCTAAGATACAAGAAACAAAAGGACAAAATTGACTGCAAAATTACAAAGAAACCAGGACAAGGGCACAATCGGAATAAGTTAACAAAAGGAAAAATGAGGAAAAGCACAACAGCAGCCAAAGCAGCTGCATGGAACCTGGCAAAAGACACAAAAGCCCAAAATCAGCCACACAATTGCATTGAAACCAAGACAATCAACTGTAGCTCGACCTTCGGCGCTTTATGTAGTTTAAGATAAGATATCAATCAACAGAAATCGGCTGCCAAATTTAATGGGGCAGTATTCACCCAGTATTCCTGAAACCAAAACTGGGGCCTCATCAACCAAAACTGGCGCCAAAATTCGTTGTAACTGAATTGCTGAAATGGTAGTTAACTGCACGGAAAGATTCTGTCTAACCATTGATAAATCCAGGCAATGTACAAATAGATTTGGGGACAAGAAATTAATTCTCTGTTTCTCTCTCTCTCTCTCTCTCCCCCTTTCCCTCCCATTTATTTCTCTTCCACGTTCAAACCTTTCCCACGCCTATTCATCTCAATTCTTCCATTGTCACATTACTAAGGGCTAACATACTCTGACTCTCTCTCGCTCTCTGTCTCTCGCCGTCAGCTGCAGATTTTACAGATCAATGGTAACTTGCTTTCTTTTTTATTCTTCCATTTCTGAATTTCCAAGTGAAGCTTACATGCTAAAATTGTCTTGTGTGTGAATGACATTGAGCCTAGTGAAAGGCTATTGTGGTAATTTGCACACATATAATTGTTCTAGAGTTCAGGATCATAAAGCCTATCGCCTGTCATAAATTATGTACCAGATGATGATACAACTAAATTTTTTATTGCTGGAGTAAAAGTCGATCATTGGTGGAGAATGATTCAGCTGACAAAGGCAAACAAATAGCTAAACTCAAGATTTATGATAGCACTTGCCATATTTGCTGCAAAACACATTTGCTTAGATTACGCAGCTATTCATCTTATCAGACTGACAAAGTGTTGCATTATTCATCTAATGAGCTTCACTGATGAATTCATTGCATTATCATCTCCAAGTGCAATAGTGCTAGAGGTATGGTAGTTTGTACATCTGACAAGCTTTTAAGTCTAGTGGCACGGCTAGATTTGACACATTCATGGCTTGATATGCAATTGAATTTCTGATGCCAGTAGCCTCCAGGCATAAGGATTGGCTCCATGGTTCTGCGATTTAAATGGTAAAATACAGGCAGCTCTGTAAATTATATGTCTAGTTAAAGCATCTCTTTAGCTGTGAGGTTTTGCACAAACCTGAATCAGATGTTGTTTTTGAATTAAAATTGTCTTGTGTGTGAATGACATTGAGCCTAGTGAAAGGCTATTGTGGTAATCTGAGTTTAGATGTGTATCTAGCTAACTAAAATCTGAATTTCTAGAGTTATTTATGAGCAAGCTAGCCGTGACTTCCTTTTATGTTTTTGAGTTAAATTTCTGGTTGATTGTTGTAAGGAATGATTGTTTGTCATCAAGAGCTAATGATTGATGAAGCTCTTGGCCATTTGAGTAATTTTTGCAAGAGTTAAATCCTTGGTGGAATTGTTTAAGTGGTTTGGCCGAAATGTACTTGAAGGTCCATGAATTGTGGTTACTAAGGCCTAACATACTCTGTCTCTCTCTCTCTCTCTCGCGCCTTCAGCTGCAGATTTTACAGATCAATAGTAACTTGCTTTCTTTTTTTATTCTTCTTCTAATTAACCTCCAAGAACTTTATATATACTTTTATTCTATGTCTTTGTAGGCGTTTCAGGAATATATTAGATATGTTATTGCATTCATATTCGTCTCATCAGCTGGCCTTTGGTTATCTCTTCTGATTCTTGGCGTCATTCCACAGTTTACGCTGCTTTTTCTGGTTTTCACTTACCCACTTGTGACGTTTTTAGTTTTACATTTTATTTGGAGCGATCGGGTTGATCGTGCCATTGGTTGGCTTCGTCGGAGACGTTTAGCGCGTCAGGCTGGGTATATTGCTCTTTTTGCCTACGGGCGCATTGTAGTCAGTAGTAAGGATGAATGGTACGTCGCCTTTCTCTCATGTTCTATCCTGTGTGGAATGGGCATTCTCGGCTTTTTCTCTGCCGCCGAAGATTTCGTTATGGCGCTTCAATCTATATCCACGTATTCTGGGGCTGCTGCTTTGGAGTTGATGGTTCTTGGTCAGCACCCTGTACAGGCCAGCTGTGCTGCTGGCCTGTATATCTTGGCGGAAGCTATAATGGTAGGTCTCCGACCATTTGGTGCTTTTCTGCCAAAAACTGAGAATTTGTGACTTAGACTTAAAATGGCATTTTGTGTTTGCAGTTCGTTGGAGCAGACCCGGCAGCGTTCTGTGGCTGCCTGACCTTCGCTCGACCCCTGCTGAACCACTGGTAAAGGCTGCTGGTAGACGGAAATCAGCTGGCGGACCGCGTGTTTAACGGCAAATACCTGACTCGCTGGAAGTCCCGGAATATTTTAGCACTCAAATGTGCTCCGGTTACTGTTACTGTTTTCTATGATTTTAGTTCCATTTTGTTGAAGCAAAGAGCATTCCTCATTTGGCTCCTAAATTTTACTTGTATAGGATGCACTAGTTACTAAGGTTTTCTCCCAATATCAGAAGATAAGTGATTTTCTGCAACCATAAATATTGGATATTCACAATATTAAATTTGCAATGTTGAACCGACTGGTCTCTGAAAGTTTTATCAGTTCCTTAGAATAATAAACTAGGTGAATATGAGTTATTTGAGCCTCAAAGGTACCTGAAATTATCAGAAAGCTGCATGCGTGTAACAACACCTCTACATGTTCTCAAGGGAAGTATTCCAGAAAACTCTGGCAGAAAAGCTGCTCTGGCACCAAGACAAATGACCACAGCGTTATATTCCCCTGAAAAGAATATGTTTATCAAATTTCTCATCTAATCATGCTTAGTTCTCTACAAGTAGTTGACTTATTCTGTTGAACCCAGAATAGCTCAGCTGCTTCTCACGTATCAATGAGGAATATGCTCTCAGTGACAGCATATACTTTTTTTTTTTTCCTAAACGTTAGAATTTTATATATATCTCCTTAACCTGTACAGAGTTTGGACAACGGTCCAAAGAAAAGGAACAACCTGTCCCAGCAACCTACTGATGCACTATTCGGACACAGAAAACGCGATTAGAAACGCGCCTTCAACTCGCGTTTACTAAGTCGCGTTTCCTGCACAAATCCTGCAGGAATGAAAACGCGACTATGTTGGAAAACGCGAATTTTAGTCGCGTTTCTAAAGTCGCGTTTGTGAATCTTGATCCAGGCTTGAAAACGCGATGTTTATGATCAACGCGACTTTGTGTCGCGTTTTGAAGCGCGTTTTATTCAGTCTCGTTGCAGAATTTGAAACGCGTTTTGATGAAAACGCCACTTGGAAGCGCGTTTTCATGCTAGGTGCGTTTTCTTCTGCAATTTTTTGCAGAAAATGAACTGTGAAAAATTACCATTGGTACCCCCAATCACTCAAAATGCATCATAAATCATTTGTTTGTAAAATTTATCGATGTGCACACATGTAAAACATTAAAAACATGCGTTTTACCTCTTTTAAACGGATCAAATAACCTTGTAATGCAAATCGAGGGTTGAGTTGCTTGATCAAAGTTCACTTTTTTTTTACCTCAAATGGCCATTTTTGCTTCCAATTGCCAACCGTATAGCACAAAAACAACAAATTAACTAAAACACTTATTCAAACCACAAAATCACACCAAAATAACATAAGGTACTAAAACATTGGGTTGCCTCCCAACAAGCGCTTTTGTTTATAGTCGTTGGCTCGACTATATCACCTCATTTTTTTTTTTTCAAGGAGGCTTAGTTAACGAATAATCCACCATTTTAGGTCTTGGTGGATCATTAAATGGTGACTTTATAGTAAAAGTCACATGATTTAATGGTTTGAGAAATGAAAGTGACTTACCTATCCCAAGTGTTTCATAGATATTACCTTGAATATGCACCACTTGAGAATTCACCAAAAGAATTGCCATGAGAATATCCTGGGTAGCAATACCCTTAGAACCTATACTTTCAATGCACTCCTCAAGAGGGGTGAGAAATGAGTCATTAAAACTCACCTCTTGAGGCTCAAAGTTAGTTCCAAAAATATTATCATGTGAAATGGATATTTGCTCATTAAAACACACTTGAGATCCATCATTTTCATCAAAATGCAACCCATTTTTACATACAACATTCCCACCATTCATGCTAGGATTATTTTGCAAATTATTAGAGAAAATAACTTCACACAATGCATGCAATTTCTCTTGTATTCTACTAAAGTGAGAAGTCAGTTCATCTATTCTTTCTTCAACCCTATCAAAACGGTCGGAAGTTGCATTAGCTAATTTTTCTAAAGCTAACTCCCAAGATGGCTTAGAATCATTAGCTACCATTTCAATTGCCAACTCCCAAGATGGTTTTGATTCATATTGGACACATTCAGGTTGGTAATCGTAAAAATATGAAGAATTACTATAAATAAATTGATTATCCCAACCATAAGCAGGAGAAATGCTCCGATTAGCTCTATATTGATCAAAACAAGGATTGTAATGCTCTAATTCATCATAATAATCCACATTTTGTGCTTGCATACATGTATTAGTAGCATGATAACCTCCACACAAGTCACAAATCACATGATAAGAATTAAAAGCATTAACATTCCTCCCTTGCTCAATTTCATGCATAATTGTGTCCATTTGAACTTGTAACATGATTACATCAAATTTTTCCGTTAAACACTTCAAACCATCTTCATAAGACATACCTCTAGTAATTTCTTGGTTACCTCTATTGAAGGAGTTTTGCACTTGGTAACCATCCCTTGCCAATCTTCCACTTCTCAAGCATTGTCCTCCAAATTGACGTACCCTTCTCATCACCTAAAATTGCTTTTAAACAACCTCAAAAGCAAAATTAGTAAGAAAAATAGGTAATGAAACACATACACATAAAACACAAAAATAACAGAAAATAACATTCACACTATAACTAATGAAATGTCTAAACTAATAAAGTTACTCTTCACACCGATATTGCCAAATCTTCCCCGGCAACGGCGCCAAAAACTTGACGGGTATTTTACATACGTGCAAGCTAAAAAATACCGAATTACACCCGTTCACTGCAAGTATACAGATCAACTAGTAGTTTAGGGTATATATCGGGTCGATCCCACAGGGAAGAGTGAACAATTACCGGTATTACTAAAATTTCTCTATTATTTAAACTATCAATGAATTATAACAAATTTAACCTACTGAAATTATACAAAATAACAAATAAAAGCTCCTTAGGTTGTGGTATCCCTAACTACTCATGCAAGTGCTATATTTGGATCATCGAGTACTACATCTAGGCTAGTTATGGAGTAATTTCCTTAAACATGTGAAACCTACTTTCGTAGTGAATCAATTATACTCATAACTAATCCATACCTATTTTCATGGTTATGAAATTAGTTACAAGTTCATTTCTTCAATAAAATTACATGAAATGAATCACTAAAAACCACATAGGTGCACCTCTACTTTCGTGAGTGTACTC
>NW_020861582.1:0-25819 GCF_003713205.1 Coffea eugenioides
AGGATCGGTTGGAAAAACACAACAAGAGAGAGAAAAAAAAGGGAAGGCAACCGAATTGTGGGAAGGAAATTTCTGATTTGTGCAATCCTTCTTGGAGTAGAATTTGGAACCTTCTAAAGTTGTTACGAGAAGGAAAGGGGTTTCCCAAAAGGTTTCCTAAACCAAATTTGATTTGTGCAATCCTTCTTTGAGTAGAATTTGGAAGTTTCTAAACGTTGTTACAAGAAGAAAAGGTTTTCCAAAGGGTTACCAAAAACTAACTTGTTTCCAAATTCAATTAGGAAACTAAGTGGACAGCTTGGATAACTCTCCAATTTCCACTTGACTAAGTCCATTTAAATTAGGAAACTTCCAAATCCCGCATTTGCTTATTTCCTTTTCCATTCTCGCGTATTCCAAATTTGTCCGCCTTAGGAAATTGCCAAAACCTTACACCGTCGTGTCCGAATTGTTTCCAAATTGTGTCTTTGTTCTCGGTTACTCTTGTGCTGAAGTTGGGTGAACAATTTTTGGATTTTTGCGCGGCATTTCTCAACTACTCAAACCGGCAAGGTAAGGAATTTTGGTAAGTTTATTTGAGTGCTTTGAGTGATACACGAGTGATGAGCACATACACGTGAGCTTGTGTGTCGTGAGGAATCTCTTTTTCTTTGCTAACCATTTTGGCAGGTCTCGTAATCATGCCTAGGGAAGTTGCCTCTTACTCATACAACCAAGAATTCTTGGAGAATGAGCCTCTCAAGAGGAGGGGTTCCAAGCGGCCTACTCCCAAGCACTCTAGTTCCATGGAATCTAGTTCACAACATGAGTTTCGGGAGGAGATGGAACGTTACCGTGCTTCGCGTGTATATGAAGGGTATAAACGAGATTGTGCTGAATATGAGAAGGAGCAAAGAAGTTTGCGCCAAACCTCTAAATTGAGGTCCACCTCAAGCCAACGAGATTCATCTGAGAAGTGTCTTGACAATCAAGACAAGGAGTTTGAGAATTCTCGAATTGAGTCAACGCTTCGTAAATCGAGGGAAGAATTCCGAAGTCGGAATAAAGCATTGGTTGATTCTATGATGGAAAGACTTAGCCAAGTGTTGGATTCCCACTTGGAACAACTTAATCATGTGTCAACCGGTGGTAATAAAGGGAAAATTCATCCTAGTCCCTCGTTGATTGAAGAGCCAAATATGAATGAGTTACAACTGAGCCATGAACATGAGCTAGATAGACAATGAAAATCAAACCTCATGTACAATGAGTGAGCAATGGTCCGAGAAGAATGGAGTGGGAAAAGGCAAGAATAATTTGGCCTTAGTGAAGAGTAAAAAGGAGGAGTTGGCCGTGTTTACAAAGGCTGAAAGTGTGAACATTTTGTTTGCTAACCAGCTAACATGTGTTTTGTTTAGTACCTCTTCTTTTGTGCAGCTTAAACAAAGTCAAGTAGAGTTGGTCATGGCATGTTCCATTCCCAAGTCACTTGAACACTTTGTGAGTTTCCATGGGGTTTGTCTTCTAGGAACTAAATCTCTTTGGTATCAATTCATGGAACAATGTCCATTCAAACCTGTCCGTGCCATTGGAGGATTCATTCGAGCTCATCTTAAAAGGGAAATTCCAGATTCTACTGCTTGTTCTCTACCTATGGTTCATTCTTCACCTTTGCCTTATTTTGAGCATGTTACTAGCACTAACTCTTGTTGCTCTTGTGTAGGTGTTGATGAGAAGTGTAAAGGACTAGCACTGGAATCTCAAGTTGAATCAAATGGTGGAAGGAATATTGAAGTGTCAAAGGGAGTTTTCTCATTTAAATCTTGTTCTACACCTTCTTACCATCTAGCTAATAATGTCCCATTAGTTCTTTACCCGATTTCTGAATTGTTTCAAGTTGAAGGTTATTTTGTTTTTGTAGGTTGTAATGCTATCCAAAATTTCCCAACTATGATTAAAGACTTGCAACCCGATTTCGTGCTTATTCCTGCTAAAAGTGGTGCATATTCGTGCTTCTTCACATGTCCAAAAGCTGGTCACCACAAGCTTACTTTACCAACTCCAACTTGCGCAAATTCGTGCGAGTCGTATGGAGTGCGTTTCACTTCATTGCTGCCACTCATGTCAGGTGACAATATGACAATCCATGGCCGAAGGCTGCTAAAGAACTTTGGATTGCTACCTGGAATTTTCACGAGCCTTACACAAGCTCTTTCCTATCTTGGCACATGTCCTTGTTTGAGAGCCTCATGAAGCTGACCAAACGGCATTTAACTTGGCTCATGACCTTTTATTTGTCCCCAACGTGGCTGACCTCCAAGCGCACTGTCGATTTGTGGTGTCATACTACTAACACTTGTTAGTATTATTCATCTCCATCCAGATTTGAGGACAAATCCTTCTCAAGAGGAGGGGACTGATGTGTGCACGGATGGCGAGATGGATGGCGGCCTTGACTCAAGGCTTTCATAGAGACATTGAAGGCTTGAAGGATGTTAGTCAAGTTACCTACACATTGATCCAAGCCCACGAGGAGCCAAGTGATGGTTGTTAGTTTCGGCTCTAGCCCGCTAGTTAGTCTTTGTAGTTTTTCCAATTAAAGGGAGTCGGCCAACTGTTGGGCCTTTTTAGTCTTGAGCTGTCAAGTTATTGTTTGGATTAGTTACTAGTTGTAGGGCTTGTTGAGTCATGGGTCGGCCCACCTTGTCCAAGGCTTGGCCGAACCTTTATTTCCTTTTTACTAGCATTAGGGTTTCGTTAGTTTGCCAATATAAAGGCTTGCTTTGTAAGCATTAAGGGTAGACTCGATTGATTAATGAAATTGTCTTCTTTCGATTTTCTTCTTGTGAGAATTTCGTTCCTTTACTTGCTTTTGGCAAGGGTTCTTCAGCAATCTTGTGTTGTCCTTGATTGTTCGTCCGACCTATCCACTTGAGTATTCACCTCGATTGGAGTCATTGTTCTACCACCTTAAACCAACTCGTGTCGTCCGTGTTGATTTTAGGTCCCGCAATCCAAGCGTTGGACAACCTCGCTAGATCCTTGGGCAAACGTGCTACGTGTCTCGAAACGTGTTGATCGAGGACCGTATCAGTTGGCTTCAGAGCTTAGGTGGAGGTATCTTTCGTTATATCCTTGTTTTTCGTAGTTGTGTCGTAGGGTTTTTGTGTTTTGTCCGCTGCCTTGTTTAAAAAATATATATATGTCACTGTTCACCGTACTGTTCATTATTACTGTTCACCGACACTGTTCACGTTACTGTTCATCCGAACACAAAATCTGTTGGTGTGTTATCTCTTTTGTGTTTGTGTCTAGTTTGTTGATAATTTTTGTCCAAAATTTGCCGTAAGGTTCTTGGTCGTTAGTCATCACTTGAGCAACAAGAAAACAAGTGGGGCGACGGCTAGGGTTTCGTTTGCGCTAGGGTTTCTTTGTTTCAAATCTGTCCAAGTATTGCTTGCTTCATCCAAGTTGTTTACTTATTTTTCAAATCTGAATTTTGGTAAAACTTGTTGGTATTTGTGAATCTTGAAGAGAACCTACAAGAATCTTGAGTTTCTTGAATTTCTTGACCACAATCTTGAAGTTCTTGATAACTTACTTGAGAGTTCTTGAAGGAAGTCTTGAAGGTTTCTTGTGTAGTCCATTCGGTCAAATCTTTGTGTTGTGTTGGTTTGTTACAAGTAAAAAAAAAAAAAAAGGGAACAAAATAGAAACGAAAAAAAAATAGAGAAGGAAGGTCGGTTGGCAAAACGCAACAAGAGAGAAAAAAAAGAGGGAAGGCACCGAATTGTGGGAAGGAAATTTCTGATTTGCGCAATCCTTCTTGGAGTAGAATTTGGAACCTTCTAAAGTTGTTACGAGAAGGAAAGGGGTTTCTTAAAAGGTTTCCTAAACCAAATCTGATTTGTGCAATCCTTCTTGGAATAGAATTTGGAAGTTTCTAAACGTTGTTACAAGAAGAAAAGGTTTTCCAAAGGGTTACCAAAAACTAACTTGTTTCCAAATTCAATTAGGAAACTAAGTGGACAGTTTGGATAACTCTCCTATTTCCACTTGACTAAGTCCATTTAAATTAGGAAACTTCCAAATCCCGCATTTGCTTATTTCCTTTTCCATTCTCGCGTATTCCAAATCTGTCCGCCTTAGGGAATTGCCAAAACCTTACACCATCGTGTCCGAATTGTTTCCAAATTGTGTCTTTGTTCTCGGTTACTCTGGTGCTAAAGTTGGGAGAACAAGTTTTGGATTTTTGCACGGTATTTCTCAACTACTCAAACCGGCAAGGTAAGGAATTTTGGTAAGTTTATTTGAGTGCTTTGAGTGATACACGAGTGATGAGCACATACACGTGAGCTTGTGTGTCGTGAGGAATCTCTTTTTCTTTGCTAACCATTTTGGCAGGTCTCGTAATCATGCCTAGGGAAGTTGCCTCTTACTCATACAACCAAGAATTCTTGGAGAATGAGCCTCTCAAGAGGAGGGGTTCCAAGCGGCCTACTCCCAAGCACTCTAGTTCCATGGAATCTAGTTCACAACATGAGTTTCGGGAGGAGATGGAACGTTACCGTGCTTCGCGTGTATATGAAGGGTATAAACGAGATTGTGCTGAATATGAGAAGGAGCAAAGAAGTTTGCGCCAAACCTCTAAATTGAGGTCCACCTCAAGCCAACGAGATTCATCTGAGAAGTGTCTTGACAATCAAGACAAGGAGTTTGAGAATTCTCGAATTGAGTCAACGCTTCGTAAATCGAGGGAAGAATTCCGAAGTCGGAATAAAGCATTGGTTGATTCTATGATGGAAAGACTTAGCCAAGTGTTGGATTCCCACTTGGAACAACTTAGGGGGCGTTTGGTAAGAGGGTATCGGATTCGGGGAATGGAATGAATCCCATAAATGGTGTTTGGTTCACTGGAATGGGAATTGAAATCTTGGAATGATTTCTAAAAATTTGGTGTTTCTCCATTCCCAAGTATTTTGGTGGGTTTTGTCCGATTCCCAAGTTTGATTCCAAGAAACAAATCCAATTACATATTATAATTATACAATGATATAATTAATATTATATTTATTATATATTATAATATATACATATATATAATATATTATAATTATAATATTAGTACATTATATAAATATATATTATAATTATTTAGTTAAATATAATTATATTCATATAATATATATTATAAATTTATTAATATTATATAATAATATATTTATAATATATATGTATATTTATAAATGCATATTATATGTGCATATGATTATAATATACACATGTATATAATATTAATAAATTGTATAATTATAATTATAATTATATTTATTATTTTAAATACAATAATATATAATAATTACTATATCTAATATTAATATGCATTATACTTATATAAAATATGAGTACAATTAATATTTATATATTATATAATTATAATTATGTATTTATTTTATAGCATTTGTATAATTATAATTAATTATATATATAATATTTAATTTAATTAGTTACAAACTTATAATAATGATGTTATTGTATTATATAATTATATATTATAATTATTTAGTTAAATATAATTATACTTATATAATATATATTATAAATTTATTATTATTATATAATATTATATTTATAATATATATGTATATTTATAAATGTATATTATATGTGCATATAATTATAATATATACATGTATGTAATATTAATAAGTTATATAATTATAATAATTATTATTTTAAATATAATAATAACTATATTTTATATGTAATATATATTATATTTATATAAAATATTATTATAATTAATATTTGTATATATTATATAATTATATAATTATATAATTATATAATTATATATTTATATTATAACATTTGTATATTTATATTTAATTATATATATAATATTTAATTTAATTAGTTACAAACTTATAATAATAATATTATTATTTATATGTATTATATAATGTATATTAATTTATGTAATATAATTAATATTATCAATTATACTAATAATTATACATGTTTACTAATAGAAATTATTAATTAGTTAGACTAAATTTACTAATACATTTATACTAATATATTTAATTAGTGAAGATTTCTTATATCCCATTTACAAAGAGCCAATAACTATCATTTACGATGGGATTTATAATATATTTATTATATTCCATTCCGAAAGAGTCGACGAACCAAACATCAACTATAGTAATGATACACATTCCAGGTACTTGAACCAAACAAATGTATTGGAATGAATGACCTCATTCCAAACCCAAGATATCCGATTCCGAATCCGAATCCGATACCGATGTGCGAACCAAACGCCACCTTAATCATGTGTCAACCGGTGGTAATAAAGGGAAAATTCATCCTAGTCCCTCGTTGATTGAAGAGCCAAATATGAATGAGTTACAACTGAGCCATGAACATGAGCTAGATAGACAATGAAAATCAAACCTCATGTACAATGAGTGAGCAATGGTCCGAGAAGAATGGAGTGGGAAAAGGCAAGAATAATTTGGCCTTAGTGAAGAGTAAAAAGGAGGAGTTGGCCGTGTTTACAAAGGCTGAAAGTGTGAACATTTTGTTTGCTAACCAGCTAACATGTGTTTTGTTTAGTACCTCGTCTTTTGTGCAGCTTAAACAAAGTCAAGTAGAGTTGGTCATGGCATGTTCCATTCCCAAGTCACTTGAACACTTTGTGAGTTTCCATGGGGTTTGTCTTCTAGGAACTAAATCTCTTTGGTATCAATTCATGGAACAATGTCCATTCAAACCTGTCCGTGCCATTGGAGGATTCATTCGAGCTCATCTTAAAAGGGAAATTCCAGATTCTACTGCTTGTTCTCTACCTATGGTTCATTCTTCACCTTTGCCTTATTTTGAGCATGTTACTAGCACTAACTCTTGTTGCTCTTGTGTAGGTGTTGATGAGAAGTGTAAAGGACTAGCACTGGAATCTCAAGTTGAATCAAATGGTGGAAGGAATATTGAAGTGTCAAAGGGAGTTTTCTCATTTAAATCTTGTTCTACACCTTCTTACCATCTAGCTAATAATGTCCCATTAGTTCTTTACCCGATTTCTGAATTGTTTCAAGTTGAAGGTTATTTTGTTTTTGTAGGTTGTAATGCTATCCAAAATTTCCCAACTATGATTAAAGACTTGCAACCCGATTTCGTCCTTATTCCTGCTAAAAGTGGTGCATATTCGTGCTTCTTCACATGTCCAAAAGCTGGTCACCACAAGCTTACTTTACCAACTCCAACTTGCGCAAATTCGTGCGAGTCGTATGGAGTGCGTTTCACTTCATTGCTGCCACTCATGTCAGGTGACAATATGACAATCCATGGCCGAAGGCTGCTAAAGAACTTTGGATTGCTACCTGGAATTTTCACGAGCCTTACACAAGCTCTTTCCTATCTTGGCACATGTCCTTGTTTGAGAGCCTCATGAAGCTGACCAAACGGCATTTAACTTGGCTCATGACCTTTTATTTGTCCCCAACGTGGCTGACCTCCAAGCGCACTGTCGATTTGTGGTGTCATACTACTAACACTTGTTAGTATTATTCATCTCCATCCAGATTTGAGGACAAATCCTTCTCAAGAGGAGGGGACTGATGTGTGCACGGATGGCGAGATGGATGGCGGCCTTGACTCAAGGCTTTCATAGAGACATTGAAGGCTTGAAGGATGTTAGTCAAGTTACCTACACATTGATCCAAGCCCAATAGGAGCCAAGTGATGGTTGTTAGTTTCGGCTCTAGCCCGCTAGTTAGTCTTTGTAGTTTTTCCAATTAAAGGGAGTCGGCCAACTGTTGGGCCTTTTTAGTCTTGAGCTGTCAAGTTATTGTTTGGATTAGTTACTAGTTGTAGGGCTTGTTGAGTCATGGGTCGGCCCACCTTGTCCAAGGCCTGGCCGAACCTTTATTTCCTTTTTACTAGCATTAGGGTTTCGTTAGTTTGCCAATATAAAGGCTTGCTTTGTAAGCATTAAGGGTAGACTCGATTGATTAATGAAATTGTCTTCTTTCGATTTTCTTCTTGTGAGAATTTCGTTCCTTTACTTGCTTTTGGCAAGGGTTCTTGAGCAATCTCGTGTTGTCCTTGATTGTTCGTCCGACCTATCCACTTGAGTATTCACCTCGATTGGAGTCGTCGTTCTACCACCTTAAACCAACTCGTGTCGTCCGTGTTGATTTTAGGTCCCGCAATCCAAGCGTTGGACAACCTCGCTAGATCCTTGGGCAAACGTGCTACGTGTCTCGAAACGTGTTGATCGAGGACCGTATCAGTTGGCTTCAGAGCTTAGGTGGAGGTATCTTTCGTTATATCCTTGTTTTTCGTAGTTGTGTCGTAGGGTTTTTGTGTTTTGTCCGCTGCCTTGTTTAAAAAATATATATATGTCACTGTTCACCGTACTGTTCATTATTACTGTTCACCGACACTGTTCACGTTACTGTTCATCCGAACACAAAATCTGTTGGTGTGTTATCTCTTTTGTGTTTGTGTCTAGTTTGTTGATAATTTTTGTCCAAAATTTGCCGTAAGGTTCTTGGTCGTTAGTCATCACTTGAGCAACAAGAAAACAAGTGGGGCGACGGCTAGGGTTTCGTTTGCGCTAGGGTTTCTTTGTTTCAAATCTGTCCAAGTATTGCTTGCTTCATCCAAGTTGTTTACTTATTTTTCAAATCTGAATTTTGGTAAAACTTGTTGGTATTTGTGAATCTTGAAGAGAACCTACAAGAATCTTGAGTTTCTTGAATTTCTTGACCACAATCTTGAAGTTCTTGATAACTTACTTGAGAGTTCTTGAAGGATCTTGAGGAGGTTTCTTGTGTAGTCCATTCGGTCAAATCTTTGTGTTGTGTTGGTTTGTTACAAGTAAAAAAAAAAAAAAAAGGGAACAAAATAGAAACGAAAAAAAAATAGAGAAGGAAGGATCGGTTGGCAAAACGCAACAAGAGAGAAAAAAAAGAGGGAAGGCACCGAATTGTGGGAAGGAAATTTCTGATTTGCGCAATCCTTCTTGGAGTAGAATTTGGAACCTTCTAAAGTTGTTACGAGAAGGAAAGGGGTTTCTTAAAAGGTTTCCTAAACCAAATCTGATTTGTGCAATCCTTCTTGGAATAGAATTTGGAAGTTTCTAAACGTTGTTACAAGAAGAAAAGGTTTTCCAAAGGGTTACCAAAAACTAACTTGTTTCCAAATTCAATTAGGAAACTAAGTGGACAGTTTGGATAACTCTCCTATTTCCACTTGACTAAGTCCATTTAAATTAGGAAACTTCCAAATCCCGCATTTGCTTATTTCCTTTTCCATTCTCGCGTATTCCAAATCTGTCCGCCTTAGGGAATTGCCAAAACCTTACACCATCGTGTCCGAATTGTTTCCAAATTGTGTCTTTGTTCTCGGTTACTCTGGTGCTAAAGTTGGGAGAACAAGTTTTGGATTTTTGCACGGTATTTCTCAACTACTCAAACCGGCAAGGTAAGGAATTTTGGTAAGTTTATTTGAGTGCTTTGAGTGATACACGAGTGATGAGCACATACACGTGAGCTTGTGTGTCGTGAGGAATCTCTTTTTCTTTGCTAACCATTTTGGCAGGTCTCGTAATCATGCCTAGGGAAGTTGCCTCTTACTCATACAACCAAGAATTCTTGGAGAATGAGCCTCTCAAGAGGAGGGGTTCCAAGCGGCCTACTCCCAAGCACTCTAGTTCCATGGAATCTAGTTCACAACATGAGTTTCGGGAGGAGATGGAACGTTACCGTGCTTCGCGTGTATATGAAGGGTATAAACGAGATTGTGCTGAATATGAGAAGGAGCAAAGAAGTTTGCGCCAAACCTCTAAATTGAGGTCCACCTCAAGCCAACGAGATTCATCTGAGAAGTGTCTTGACAATCAAGACAAGGAGTTTGAGAATTCTCGAATTGAGTCAACGCTTCGTAAATCGAGGGAAGAATTCCGAAGTCGGAATAAAGCATTGGTTGATTCTATGATGGAAAGACTTAGCCAAGTGTTGGATTCCCACTTGGAACAACTTAGGGGGCGTTTGGTAAGAGGGTATCGGATTCGGGGAATGGAATGAATCCCATAAATGGTGTTTGGTTCACTGGAATGGGAATTGAAATCTTGGAATGATTTCTAAAAATTTGGTGTTTCTCCATTCCCAAGTATTTTGGTGGGTTTTGTCCGATTCCCAAGTTTGATTCCAAGAAACAAATCCAATTACATATTATAATTATACAATGATATAATTAATATTAATATTTATTATATTTATTATATATTATAATATATACATATATATAATATATTATAATTATAATATTAGTACATTATATAAATATATATTATAATTATTTAGTTAAATATAATTATATTCATATAATATATATTATAAATTTATTAATATTATATAATAATATATTTATAATATATATGTATATTTATAAATGCATATTATATGTGCATATGATTATAATATACACATGTATATAATATTAATAAATTGTATAATTATAATTATAATTATATTTATTATTTTAAATACAATAATATATAATAATTACTATATCTAATATTAATATGCATTATACTTATATAAAATATGAGTACAATTAATATTTATATATTATATAATTATAATTATGTATTTATTTTATAGCATTTGTATAATTATAATTAATTATATATATAATATTTAATTTAATTAGTTACAAACTTATAATAATGATGTTATTGTATTATATAATTATACTTATATAATATATATTATAAATTTATTATTATTATATAATATTATATTTATAATATATATGTATATTTATAAATGTATATTATATGTGCATATAATTATAATATATACATGTATGTAATATTAATAAGTTATATAATTATAATAATTATTATTTTAAATATAATAATAACTATATTTTATATGTAATATATATTATATTTATATAAAATATTATTATAATTAATATTTGTATATATTATATAATTATATAATTATATAATTATATAATTATATATTTATATTATAACATTTGTATATTTATATTTAATTATATATATAATATTTAATTTAATTAGTTACAAACTTATAATAATAATATTATTATTTATATGTATTATATAATGTATATTAATTTATGTAATATAATTAATATTATCAATTATACTAATAATTATACATGTTTACTAATAGAAATTATTAATTAGTTAGACTAAATTTACTAATACATTTATACTAATATATTTAATTAGTGAAGATTTCTTATATCCCATTTACAAAGAGCCAATAACTATCATTTACGATGGGATTTATAATATATTTATTATATTCCATTCCGAAAGAGTCGACGAACCAAACATCAACTATAGTAATGATACACATTCCAGGTACTTGAACCAAACAAATGTATTGGAATGAATGACCTCATTCCAAACCCAAGATATCCGATTCCGAATCCGAATCCGATACCGATGTGCGAACCAAACGCCACCTTAATCATGTGTCAACCGGTGGTAATAAAGGGAAAATTCATCCTAGTCCCTCGTTGATTGAAGAGCCAAATATGAATGAGTTACAACTGAGCCATGAACATGAGCTAGATAGACAATGAAAATCAAACCTCATGTACAATGAGTGAGCAATGGTCCGAGAAGAATGGAGTGGGAAAAGGCAAGAATAATTTGGCCTTAGTGAAGAGTAAAAAGGAGGAGTTGGCCGTGTTTACAAAGGCTGAAAGTGTGAACATTTTGTTTGCTAACCAGCTAACATGTGTTTTGTTTAGTACCTCGTCTTTTGTGCAGCTTAAACAAAGTCAAGTAGAGTTGGTCATGGCATGTTCCATTCCCAAGTCACTTGAACACTTTGTGAGTTTCCATGGGGTTTGTCTTCTAGGAACTAAATCTCTTTGGTATCAATTCATGGAACAATGTCCATTCAAACCTGTCCGTGCCATTGGAGGATTCATTCGAGCTCATCTTAAAAGGGAAATTCCAGATTCTACTGCTTGTTCTCTACCTATGGTTCATTCTTCACCTTTGCCTTATTTTGAGCATGTTACTAGCACTAACTCTTGTTGCTCTTGTGTAGGTGTTGATGAGAAGTGTAAAGGACTAGCACTGGAATCTCAAGTTGAATCAAATGGTGGAAGGAATATTGAAGTGTCAAAGGGAGTTTTCTCATTTAAATCTTGTTCTACACCTTCTTACCATCTAGCTAATAATGTCCCATTAGTTCTTTACCCGATTTCTGAATTGTTTCAAGTTGAAGGTTATTTTGTTTTTGTAGGTTGTAATGCTATCCAAAATTTCCCAACTATGATTAAAGACTTGCAACCCGATTTCGTGCTTATTCCTGCTAAAAGTGGTGCATATTCGTGCTTCTTCACATGTCCAAAAGCTGGTCACCACAAGCTTACTTTACCAACTCCAACTTGCGCAAATTCGTGCGAGTCGTATGGAGTGCGTTTCACTTCATTGCTGCCACTCATGTCAGGTGACAATATGACAATCCATGGCCGAAGGCTGCTAAAGAACTTTGGATTGCTACCTGGAATTTTCACGAGCCTTACACAAGCTCTTTCCTATCTTGGCACATGTCCTTGTTTGAGAGCCTCATGAAGCTGACCAAACGGCATTTAACTTGGCTCATGACCTTTTATTTGTCCCCAACGTGGCTGACCTCCAAGCGCACTGTCGATTTGTGGTGTCATACTACTAACACTTGTTAGTATTATTCATCTCCATCCAGATTTGAGGACAAATCCTTCTCAAGAGGAGGGGACTGATGTGTGCACGGATGGCGAGATGGATGGCGGCCTTGACTCAAGGCTTTCATAGAGACATTGAAGGCTTGAAGGATGTTAGTCAAGTTACCTACACATTGATCCAAGCCCACGAGGAGCCAAGTGATGGTTGTTAGTTTGGGCTCTAGCCCGCTAGTTAGTCTTTGTAGTTTTTCCAATTAAAGGGAGTCGGCCAACTGTTGGGCCTTTTTAGTCTTGAGCTGTCAAGTTATTGTTTGGATTAGTTACTAGTTGTAGGGCTTGTTGAGTCATGGGTCGGCCCACCTTGTCCAAGGCCTGGCCGAACCTTTATTTCCTTTTTACTAGCATTAGGGTTTCGTTAGTTTGCCAATATAAAGGCTTGCTTTGTAAGCATTAAGGGTAGACTCGATTGATTAATGAAATTGTCTTCTTTCGATTTTCTTCTTGTGAGAATTTCGTTCCTTTACTTGCTTTTGGCAAGGGTTCTTGAGCAATCTCGTGTTGTCCTTGATTGTTCGTCCGACCTATCCACTTGAGTATTCACCTCGATTGGAGTCATTGTTCTACCACCTTAAACCAACTCGTGTCGTCCGTGTTGATTTTGGGTCCCGCAATCCAAGCGTTGGACAACCTCGCTAGATCCTTGGGCAAACGTGCTACGTGTCTCGAAACGTGTTGATCGAGGACCGTATCAGTTGGCTTCAGAGCTTAGGTGGAGGTATCTTTCGTTATATCCTTGTTTTTCGTAGTTGTGTCGTAGGGTTTTTGTGTTTTGTCCGCTGCCTTGTTTAAAAAATATATATATGTCACTGTTCACCGTACTGTTCATTATTACTGTTCACCGACACTGTTCACGTTACTGTTCATCCGAACACAAAATCTGTTGGTGTGTTATCTCTTTTGTGTTTGTGTCTAGTTTGTTGATAATTTTTGTCCAAAATTTGCCGTAAGGTTCTTGGTCGTTAGTCATCACTTGAGCAACAAGAAAACAAGTGGGGCGACGGCTAGGGTTTCGTTTGCGCTAGGGTTTCTTTGTTTCAAATCTGTCCAAGTATTGCTTGCTTCATCCAAGTTGTTTACTTATTTTTCAAATCTGAATTTTGGTAAAACTTGTTGGTATTTGTGAATCTTGAAGAGAACCTACAAGAATCTTGAGTTTCTTGAATTTCTTGACCACAATCTTGAAGTTCTTGATAACTTACTTGAGAGTTCTTGAAGGATCTTGAGGATCTTGAAGGTTTCTTGTGTAGTCCATTCGGTCAAATCTTTGTGTTGTGTTGGTTTGTTACAAGTAAAAAAAAAAAAAAAAGGGAACAAAATAGAAACGAAAAAAAAAGAGAGAAGGAAGGATCGGTTGGCAAAACGCAACAAGAGAGAAAAAAAAAAGGGAAGGCACCGAATTGTGGGAAGGAAATTTCTGATTTGCGCAATCCTTCTTGGAGTAGAATTTGGAACCTTCTAAAGTTGTTACGAGAAGGAAAGGGGTTTCTTAAAAGGTTTCCTAAACCAAATCTGATTTGTGCAATCCTTCTTGGAATAGAATTTGGAAGTTTCTAAACGTTGTTACAAGAAGAAAAGGTTTTCCAAAGGGTTACCAAAAACTAACTTGTTTCCAAATTCAATTAGGAAACTAAGTGGACAGTTTGGATAACTCTCCTATTTCCACTTGACTAAGTCCATTTAAATTAGGAAACTTCCAAATCCCGCATTTGCTTATTTCCTTTTCCATTCTCGCGTATTCCAAATCTGTCCGCCTTAGGGAATTGCCAAAACCTTACACCATCGTGTCCGAATTGTTTCCAAATTGTGTCTTTGTTCTCGGTTACTCTGGTGCTAAAGTTGGGAGAACAAGTTTTGGATTTTTGCACGGTATTTCTCAACTACTCAAACCGGCAAGGTAAGGAATTTTGGTAAGTTTATTTGAGTGCTTTGAGTGATACACGAGTGATGAGCACATACACGTGAGCTTGTGTGTCGTGAGGAATCTCTTTTTCTTTGCTAACCATTTTGGCAGGTCACGTAATCATGCCTAGGGAAGTTGCCTCTTACTCATACAACCAAGAATTCTTGGAGAATGAGCCTCTCAAGAGGAGGGGTTCCAAGCGGCCTACTCCCAAGCACTCTAGTTCCATGGAATCTAGTTCACAACATGAGTTTCGGGAGGAGATGGAACGTTACCGTGCTTCGCGTGTATATGAAGGGTATAAACGAGATTGTGCTGAATATGAGAAGGAGCAAAGAAGTTTGCGCCAAACCTCTAAATTGAGGTCCACCTCAAGCCAACGAGATTCATCTGAGAAGTGTCTTGACAATCAAGACAAGGAGTTTGAGAATTCTCGAATTGAGTCAACGCTTCGTAAATCGAGGGAAGAATTCCGAAGTCGGAATAAAGCATTGGTTGATTCTATGATGGAAAGACTTAGCCAAGTGTTGGATTCCCACTTGGAACAACTTAATCATGTGTCAACCGGTGGTAATAAAGGGAAAATTCATCCTAGTCCCTCGTTGATTGAAGAGCCAAATATGAATGAGTTACAACTGAGCCATGAACATGAGCTAGATAGACAATGAAAATCAAACCTCATGTACAATGAGTGAGCAATGGTCCGAGAAGAATGGAGTGGGAAAAGGCAAGAATAATTTGGCCTTAGTGAAGAGTAAAAAGGAGGAGTTGGCCGTGTTTACAAAGGCTGAAAGTGTGAACATTTTGTTTGCTAACCAGCTAACATGTGTTTTGTTTAGTGTGACGACCCCACCTCCCCCTAAGACGTACCAGAGGGTTCGGCGGGCCGCCTGCCCAGCTCTCGCCGGGACTCACTCACTCGTATCACGTGCATTCATTCATGGACCATAAATAACATCGCAATTCAAGCTTAGAATTTACATTGATGAAAATCAAGGTAAGCCTCAATATACTCAAACTGGTTCAAGGCGTATACAATCCAAATACAAAACATTCTATTCGAGGAATAGCGCGAGTACAAGTCAAAAGTCAAAAACAACTAGACTATGCTAGTCTTTACATGTCTCATGCCTCACTCGTACCCCCTGTAAGGAAAACAAAACTAAAGGGATGAGCTAAAAGCCCAGTGAGGTTCCGAACACATAATCAGATAATCAATCCAATACATTAAACATGGAGTATCAATAATTCAAGAAACATTTACAGTGGAAAGCGATAGTAACACATTCATTAAAAGGATACGGCTCACAGGGAGCAATTCGTTATTTCGTTCATTCGTTCTCCTGACATTTCCCCTTATTCCTCCAAGCATTTGAAAATGCATTTTTCGTTTATCAATAAACCCTCGTTCGTTCGTTCGTTCATTCATTCATTCATTCACCCCCGTCCTGGCCGTTGGCCAGTCTCCACCAACCTACAGGGTAATACTCGAGTATACCAAACGTTCACCCAAGTCCCCAATCGCCCGATCGAGTCCGCTTCTGGCTCGAGACGACCGGTAACAAGGGGCAATGGCCAGTTCAGCCCAAAAGGCTTACATTCATGCGCAAGTAACATTTCAATCATTAAATCCTTGAAAATTGCACACTTATTTAGGTCGAGTGCGATAAAGTACACACTCGCCTAGAAAGCTCGTTTTGGAAATCATTAAAAGCACTTAACACACTAGCAAATGATAACAACAAGCCATAGAATCAAATAAGGAACACTCACCTAGAAATGTAAAATATCGTGCAAAATATCCTTCCGGATTACCCTTAATCATCAATGAAACCTAAGGTTGAACAAGAGAACATTATTATGGTTTATCGAGCAAAACATTTAAGGGAAACAAAGAAACCTGACTAATTAAGAGTAAAACGTGTAAAGATGACTTTCAAGTAAGAAGACGGTTGTTTGAACCCAAGGATGAAAAATCATGTTTTAAAATGGAAAACCGGTCATGGTATTGGCCTAACAAAAGTATACAAGTTCAAATAGAAACCTAGCCCTCGGGCGAAAATTTGTGCAGCATGCCCTTTGTGTTTACCTAATTTTCCAGCCATTTTGGCTTCATTATTTTTCCTCAACCACAACCCAACATCACACATAAGCAATTCAAGTCAAGAGCCGTTCCATAGGCTCGCAATATCATAAAACAAGAATCACAACAATCACAAGTGCAGAAATTCCATTTAGCCAAAAACAGATTTGACGTATAAATGCGGAAATAACATATCCGAAGCTACACCTATCGGATTAAGACGCAACCTATGCCGTTTCGAAGCCAAGACTCAGGGATACAAGGTTCATGAAGATCACTTAGTCCAGTTTCTAATGAAACTTGGTCAAATTCTCAAATTACTAAACCAGAAACAAATTCGTCGGCTGTTTAAACGCATTACACTGTAATGGACATAACTCAGTCTACCAAGGTCCGTTTAAGGTGTTCTTGGTGGCGTTACAAAGCTAAGACAGAGCACTGAAACTTTCATGTTTTGGTGAAAGGCTAAATCCAAACGGATTATAGTGAATAAATTCAACCAAAAGGACTAAACTGTCCACGCGGAACTCTGGAAAGTGACCTAGATCAGCGAGGGTATTTTCGTCTTTTCACAAGCTACGATGCTCCGATTGAGCTGAAATTTTGTAGGAAACTATAAAATACCATTCTCTACAACTTTTATTCTTTTACCTAAGGCCAAATCAGCCTCTAACATACAGATACAAATTCGGACAGAATGTTGAGCAAATTTTCCAGATTTTGGAAATTTTGAGTTTCTAGTGCAACTTTCCTTAATTTCTTGGTCTAATCACTACCACAACACCTTATAAAACCTCAATGGCAACATATGAGCATCATATAATAATTTGGGCAGAATTTCCATAAGCCCTAGTTCATCAAATAAATTGGGGAAAACTTCTAAAACATGCTAATCATCCATAATCTCACCATAAAATCAAGTTGCCAAGCTTACTTTAACAAATTTGAAAGCAAAACTTAGAGAGATAAACTCTCTTACCTTGAATAGAAGTCACTACAAGTAGCCCAAGCTTTCTCCTTCAAAAATCACACCACAAGCCACTAGCTAGTCACTCAAGAACAAGTTTAATCGGTTTACTTTGTTTATTTTCTCACTAAGTTGTTGGATTTGAAGATGAAATGAAGAAATTTCTCTCTTGTTCTTCCCCTCTCTCTCTCTCGGCTCCTTGGCAGAAATATGAAGAGAAATGGAGCTTAGTTGCCTTATAATAAAGCAAGAGGATTAGGACTAATGGTGTCCACAAATTGGGCAAACACTTGGACTAATCTTGGCCACAAAATTTTTCTCTTTCTTTCTTGCCTTTCTTGGCCACTAATTTCGGTCAACCTTGCTGCAATTTAAGAAGATATTATGTACAAAAGTCAACAAACTTGTTGGGTAAGAAAAATGGTGGTCAAGCAGTGCGTTCAATCGGTAATGCGCGGGACCCGCCGGATCGCGCCGTTTTTCTTAAAAACTCACGTACTAGGTTTTTCACTTCCCATTCACTAACTTTATACCATTGCCACTAGTCACATCTTATTTCTCACTTAAAAGTCACTTTTAATCACCAAATTTGGTCCTTGCTCTGTACCGAAAATTCATCCGGCGGAAAATCGCGAAAACCCTAATTTTGCTCCAATCTTGAACCCAAAGCGAAACCCTACTTTTTAAGTTCATTTGTACTTATTGTGGAATGATTGGGTAGTAGGGCTATAATAAATAATAATTTCCAAATGAAAGGGCATTTTAAAGAAAAACGTGAGGGTTTTACAATTTCAATAATTAAAAATTAGGGTTTCTAGTCTTTTAAAACAAAAATAAGGTTTTAAATCAAACCCAAAGAAATACACTTTAATATTTTCTTTACAAACAATCTCCTAATATTCGGGGTGTTACAATCTCCCCTCCTTAAAAAAATTTCGTCCTCGAAATTCATACATTTATTTGTAAATTCATAAGTTTATTCGTAAATAAGCATAAGCAAATAAAAGCATTTTCAAAACACATTGAAAATAACATACTTTCTTTATATACGTATCATAGCAATTAACACATCCTACAGTACATTAACCCTAGGTATCGCTCAGGCACTACTCTTAATCAAGGCTCGAAACACGTGAATAAGAAAGATCCCAAATCCCATGAATATCTTCAATATATTTCAAGTCCAAACTATTCGCATTCCCCATGCCTTTGCTTTTGCAATCCAAACTTATCCCAATATTACGCAAGATCTCAACTTATCGTAAAGGTGTCACTCTTTGGTATTCGGGGACAAGAATCCGAAAATATGATAATTCACCACTCAAGCTGGCCAGGCTCAAGAGCAAATCACCCGTATTAGAGATTCCTACCCAACATACATATCTAAAGTCCCCAACAATAAACAATTGTTTCACACTTAACAAGCCAATCCCCACAGTCCGAGAACCTTCTCCCGGCACGAGCTCAATAGGAGCTCTGATACCATCTGTGACGACCCCACCTCCCCCTAAGGCGTACCAGAGGGTTCGGCGGGCCGCCTGCCCAGCTCTCGCCGGGACTCACTCACTCGTATCACGTGCATTCATTCATGGACCATAAATAACATCGCAATTCAAGCTTAGAATTTACATTGATGAAAATCAAGGTAAGCCTCAATATACTCAAACTGGTTCAAGGCGTATACAATCCAAATACAAAACATTCTATTCGAGGAATAGCGCGAGTACAAGTCAAAAGTCAAAAACAACTAGACTATGCTAGTCTTTACATGTCTCATGCCTCACTCGTACCCCCTGTAAGGAAAACAAAACTAAAGGGATGAGCTAAAAGCCCAGTGAGGTTCCGAACACATAATCAGATAATCAATCCAATACATTAAACATGGAGTATCAATAATTCAAGAAACATTTACAGTGGAAAGCGATAGTAACACATTCATTAAAAGGATACGGCTCACAGGGAGCAATTCGTTATTCGTTCATTCGTTCTCCTGACATTTCCCCTTATTCCTCCAAGCATTTGAAAATGCATTTTTCGTTTATCAATAAACCCTCGTTCGTTCGTTCGTTCATTCATTCATTCACCCCCGTCCTGGCCGTTGGCCAGTCTCCACCAACCTACAGGGTAATACTCGAGTATACCAAACGTTCACCCAAGTCCCTAATCGCCCGACCGAGTCCGCTTCTGGCTCGAGACGACCGGTAACAAGGGGCAATGGCCAGTTCAGCCCAAAAGACTTACATTCATGCGCAAGTAACATTTCAATCATTAAATCCTTGAAAATTGCACAATTATTTAGGTCGAGTGCGATAAAGTACACACTCGCCTAGAAAGCTCGTTTTGGAAATCATTAAAAGCACTTAACACACTAGCAAATGATAACAACAAGCCATAGAATCAAATAAGGAACACTCACCTAGAAATGTAAAATATCGTGCAAAATATCCTTCCGGATTACCCTTAATCATCAATGAAACCTAAGGTTGAACAAGAGAACATTATTATGGTTTATCGAGCAAAACATTTAAGGGAAACAAAGAAACCTGACTAATTAAGAGTAAAACGTGTAAAGATGACTTTCAAGTAAGAAGACGGTTGTTTGAACCCAAGGATGAAAAATCATGTTTTAAAATGGAAAACCGGTCATGGTATTGGCCTAACAAAAGTATACAAGTTCAAATAGAAACCTAGCCCTCGGGCGAAAATTTGTGCAGCATGCCCTTTGTGTTTACCTAATTTTCCAGCCATTTTGGCTTCATTATTTTTCCTCAACCACAACCCAACATCACACATAAGCAATTCAAGTCAAGAGCCGTTCCATAGGCTCGCAATATCATAAAACAAGAATCACAACAATCACAAGTGCAGAAATTCCATTTAGCCAAAAACAGATTTGACGTATAAATGCGGAAATAACATATCCGAAGCTACACCTATCGGATTAAGACGCAACCTATGCCGTTTCGAAGCCAAGACTCAGGGATACAAGGTTCATGAAGATCACTTAGTCCAGTTTCTAATGAAACTTGGTCAAATTCTCAAATTACTAAACCAGAAACAAATTCGTCGGCTGTTTAAACGCATTACACTGTAATGGACATAACTCAGTCTACCAAGGTCCGTTTAAGGTGTTCTTGGTGGCGTTACAAAGCTAAGACAGAGCACTGAAACTTTCATGTTTTGGTGAAAGGCTAAATCCAAACGGATTATAGTGAATAAATTCAACCAAAAGGACTAAACTGTCCACGCGGAACTCTGGAAAGTGACCTAGATCAGCGAGGGTATTTTCGTCTTTTCACAAGCTACGATGCTCCGATTGAGCTGAAATTTTGTAGGAAACTATAAAATACCATTCTCTACAACTTTTATTCTTTTACCTAAGGCCAAATCAGCCTCTAACATACAGATACAAATTCGGACAGAATGTTGAGCAAATTTTCCAGATTTTGGAAATTTTGAGTTTCTAGTGCAACTTTCCTTAATTTCTTGGTCTAATCACTACCACAACACCTTATAAAACCTCAATGGCAACATATGAGCATCATATAATAATTTGGGCAGAATTTCCATAAGCCCTAGTTCATCAAATAAATTGGGGAAAACTTCTAAAACATGCTAATCATCCATAATCTCACCATAAAATCAAGTTGCCAAGCTTACTTTAACAAATTTGAAAGCAAAACTTAGAGAGATAAACTCTCTTACCTTGAATAGAAGTCACTACAAGTAGCCCAAGCTTTCTCCTTCAAAAATCACACCACAAGCCACTAGCTAGTCACTCAAGAACAAGTTTAATCGGTTTACTTTGTTTATTTTCTCACTAAGTTGTTGGATTTGAAGATGAAATGAAGAAATTTCTCTCTTGTTCTTCCCCTCTCTCTCTCTCGGCTCCTTGGCAGAAATATGAAGAGAAATGGAGCTTAGTTGCCTTATAATAAAGCAAGAGGATTAGGACTAATGGTGTCCACAAATTGGGCAAACACTTGGACTAATCTTGGCCACAAAATTTTTCTCTTTCTTTCTTGCCTTTCTTGGCCACTAATTTCGGTCAACCTTGCTGCAATTTAAGAAGATATTATGTACAAAAGTCAACAAACTTGTTGGGTAAGAAAAATGGTGGTCAAGCAGTGCGTTCAATCGGTAATGCGCGGGACCCGCCGGATCGCGCCGTTTTTCTTAAAAACTCACGTACTAGGTTTTTCACTTCCCATTCACTAACTTTATACCATTGCCACTAGTCACATCTTATTTCTCACTTAAAAGTCACTTTTAATCACCAAATTTGGTCCTTGCTCTGTACCGAAAATTCATCCGGCGGAAAATCGCGAAAACCCTAATTTTGCTCCAATCTTGAACCCAAAGCGAAACCCTACTTTTTAAGTTCATTTGTACTTATTGTGGAATGATTGGGTAGTAGGGCTATAATAAATAATAATTTCCAAATGAAAGGGCATTTTAAAGAAAAACGTGAGGGTTTTACAATTTCAATAATTAAAAATTAGGGTTTCTAGTCTTTTAAAACAAAAATAAGGTTTTAAATCAAACCCAAAGAAATACACTTTAATATTTTCTTTACAAACAATCTCCTAATATTCGGGGTGTTACAATCTCCCCTCCTTAAAAAAATTTCGTCCTCGAAATTCATACATTTATTTGTAAATTCATAAGTTTATTCGTAAATAAGCATAAGCAAATAAAAGCATTTTCAAAACACATTGAAAATA
This sequence comes from Coffea eugenioides, assembly GCF_003713205.1. Classification (NCBI taxonomy): domain Eukaryota; kingdom Viridiplantae; phylum Streptophyta; class Magnoliopsida; order Gentianales; family Rubiaceae; genus Coffea; species Coffea eugenioides. The sequence goes on from NW_020861582.1 coordinate 22,443, forward strand.
ACATACTTTCTTTATATACGTATCATAGCAATTAACACATCCTACAGTACATTAACCCTAGGTATCGCTCAGGCACTACTCTTAATCAAGGCTCGAAACACGTGAATAAGAAAGATCCCAAATCCCATGAATATCTTCAATATATTTCAAGTCCAAACTATTCGCATTCCCCATGCCTTTGCTTTTGCAATCCAAACTTATCCCAATATTACGCAAGATCTCAACTTATCGTAAAGGTGTCACTCTTTGGTATTCGGGGACAAGAATCCGAAAATATGATAATTCACCACTCAAGCTGGCCAGGCTCAAGAGCAAATCACCCGTATTAGAGATTCCTACCCAACATACATATCTAAAGTCCCCAACAATAAACAATTGTTTCACACTTAACAAGCCAATCCCCACAGTCCGAGAACCTTCTCCCGGCACGAGCTCAATAGGAGCTCTGATACCATCTGTGACGACCCCACCTCCCCCTAAGGCGTACCAGAGGGTTCGGCGGGCCGCCTGCCCAGCTCTCGCCGGGACTCACTCACTCGTATCACGTGCATTCATTCATGGACCATAAATAACATCGCAATTCAAGCTTAGAATTTACATTGATGAAAATCAAGGTAAGCCTCAATATACTCAAACTGGTTCAAGGCGTATACAATCCAAATACAAAACATTCTATTCGAGGAATAGCGCGAGTACAAGTCAAAAGTCAAAAACAACTAGACTATGCTAGTCTTTACATGTCTCATGCCTCACTCGTACCCCCTGTAAGGAAAACAAAACTAAAGGGATGAGCTAAAAGCCCAGTGAGGTTCCGAACACATAATCAGATAATCAATCCAATACATTAAACATGGAGTATCAATAATTCAAGAAACATTTACAGTGGAAAGCGATAGTAACACATTCATTAAAAGGATACGGCTCACAGGGAGCAATTCGTTATTTCGTTCATTCGTTCTCCTGACATTTCCCCTTATTCCTCCAAGCATTTGAAAATGCATTTTTCGTTTATCAATAAACCCTCGTTCGTTCGTTCGTTCATTCATTCATTCATTCACCCCCGTCCTGGCCGTTGGCCAGTCTCCACCAACCTACAGGGTAATACTCGAGTATACCAAACGTTCACCCAAGTCCCCAATCGCCCGATCGAGTCCGCTTCTGGCTCGAGACGACCGGTAACAAGGGGCAATGGCCAGTTCAGCCCAAAAGGCTTACATTCATGCGCAAGTAACATTTCAATCATTAAATCCTTGAAAATTGCACACTTATTTAGGTCGAGTGCGATAAAGTACACACTCGCCTAGAAAGCTCGTTTTGGAAATCATTAAAAGCACTTAACACACTAGCAAATGATAACAACAAGCCATAGAATCAAATAAGGAACACTCACCTAGAAATGTAAAATATCGTATTCCAAATCTGTCCGCCTGAGGGAATTGCCAAAACCTTACACCATCGTGTCCGAATTGTTTCCAAATTGTGTCTTTGTTCTCGGTTACTCTGGTGCTAAAGTTGGGAGAACAAGTTTTGGATTTTTGCACGGTATTTCTCAACTACTCAAACCGGCAAGGTAAGGAATTTTGGTAAGTTTATTTGAGTGCTTTGAGTGATACACGAGTGATGAGCACATACACGTGAGCTTGTGTGTCGTGAGGAATCTCTTTTTCTTTGCTAACCATTTTGGCAGGTCTCGTAATCATGCCTAGGGAAGTTGCCTCTTACTCATACAACCAAGAATTCTTGGAGAATGAGCCTCTCAAGAGGAGGGGTTCCAAGCGGCCTACTCCCAAGCACTCTAGTTCCATGGAATCTAGTTCACAACATGAGTTTCGGGAGGAGATGGAACGTTACCGTGCTTCGCGTGTATATGAAGGGTATAAACGAGATTGTGCTGAATATGAGAAGGAGCAAAGAAGTTTGCGCCAAACCTCTAAATTGAGGTCCACCTCAAGCCAACGAGATTCATCTGAGAAGTGTCTTGACAATCAAGACAAGGAGTTTGAGAATTCTCAAATTGAGTCAACGCTTCGTAAATCGAGGGAAGAATTCCGAAGTCGGAATAAAGCATTGGTTGATTCTATGATGGAAAGACTTAGCCAAGTGTTGGATTCCCACTTGGAACAACTTAATCATGTGTCAACCGGTGGTAATAAAGGGAAAATTCATCCTAGTCCCTCGTTGATTGAAGAGCCAAATATGAATGAGTTACAACTGAGCCATGAACATGAGCTAGATAGACAATGAAAATCAAACCTCATGTACAATGAGTGAGCAATGGTCCGAGAAGAATGGAGTGGGAAAAGGCAAGAATAATTTGGCCTTAGTGAAGAGTAAAAAGGAGGAGTTGGCCGTGTTTACAAAGGCTGAAAGTGTGAACATTTTGTTTGCTAACCAGCTAACATGTGTTTTGTTTAGTACCTCTTCTTTTGTGCAGCTTAAACAAAGTCAAGTAGAGTTGGTCATGGCATGTTCCATTCCCAAGTCACTTGAACACTTTGTGAGTTTCCATGGGGTTTGTCTTGAAGGAACTAAATCTCTTTGGTATCAATTCATGGAACAATGTCCATTCAAACCTGTCCGTGCCATTGGAGGATTCATTCGAGCTCATCTTAAAAGGGAAATTCCAGATTCTACTGCTTGTTCTCTACTTATGGTTCATTCTTCACCTTTGCCTTATTTTGAGCATGTTACTAGCACTAACTCTTGTTGCTCTTGTGTAGGTGTTGATGAGAAGTGTAAAGGACTAGCACTGGAATCTCAAGTTGAATCAAATGGTGGAAGGAATATTGAAGTGTCAAAGGGAGTTTTCTCATTTAAATCTTGTTCTACACCTTCTTACCATCTAGCTAATAATGTCCCATTAGTTCTTTACCCGATTTCTGAATTGTTTCAAGTTGAAGGTTATTTTGTTTTTGTAGGTTGTAATGCTATCCAAAATTTCCCAACTATGATTAAAGACTTGCAACCCGATTTCGTGCTTATTCCTGCTAAAAGTGGTGCATATTCGTGCTTCTTCACATGTCCAAAAGCTGGTCACCACAAGCTTACTTTACCAACTCCAACTTGCGCAAATTCGTGCGAGTCGTATGGAGTGCGTTTCACTTCATTGCTGCCACTCATGTCAGGTGACAATATGACAATCCATGGCCGAAGGCTGCTAAAGAACTTTGGATTGCTACCTGGAATTTTCACGAGCCTTACACAAGCTCTTTCCTATCTTGGCACATGTCCTTGTTTGAGAGCCTCATGAAGCTGACCAAACGGCATTTAACTTGGCTCATGACCTTTTATTTGTCCCCAACGTGGCTGACCTCCAAGCGCACTGTCGATTTGTGGTGTCATACTACTAACACTTGTTAGTATTATTCATCTCCATC